>NW_027254751.1:2102761-2403156 GCF_044704955.1 Pristiophorus japonicus
CTCTGGTACTGGGGTAGACTGGGGAGAAATATCAGAGAGAGTCCCATTGACTCAGATACACTCTCGTCCTGGGGGACTGGGGAGAAAGGTCAGAGAGAGTCCCATTGACTCAGATACACTCTGGTCCTTGGGGACTGGGGAGAAAGGTCAGAGAGAGTCCCATTGACTCAGATACACTCTGGTCCTGGTGCACTGGGGAGAAAGGTCAGAGAGAGTCCCATTGACACAGATGCACACTGGTCCTGGGAATAGACTGGGGAGAAATGTCAGAGAGAGTCCCATTGACTCAGATACAAACTGGTCCTGGGGATAGACTGGGAAGAAAGATCAGAGAGTCCCATTGACTCAGATGAACACTGGTCCTGAGGATAGACTGGGGAGAAAGGTCAGAGAGATTCGCATTGACTGAGATATACACTGGTCCTGGGGAAAGACTGGGGAGAAAGGTCAGGATGTCCCTTTGACTCATATACACATTGGTCCTGGGGATAGACTGGGGAGAAAGGTCACAGAGTCCCATTGACTCAGATACACACTGGTCCTGGGGATAGACTGGGGAGAAATGTCAGAGAGTCCCATTGACTCAGATACACACTGGTCCTGGCGATAGACTGGGTAGAATGGTCAGAGAGAGTCCCATTGACTCTGATACACACTGGTCCTGGGGATAGACTGGGGAGAAATGTCAGAGAGTCCCATTGACTCAGATATACACTGGTCCTGGGGATAGACTGGGGAGAAATGTCAGAGAGTCCCATTGACTCAGATACACACTGGTCCTGGGGATAGACTGGGGAGAAAGGTCAGAGAGTCCCATTGACTCAGATACACACTGGTCCTGGGGATAGACTGGGGAGAAAGGTCAGAGAGAGTCCCATTGACTCAGATACACACTGGTCCTGGGGATAGACTGGGGAGAAAATTCAGAGAGAGTCCCATTGACTCAGATACACACTGGTCCTGGCGATTGACTGGGGAGAAAGGTCAGAGAGTCCCATTGACTCAGATACACACTGGTCCTGGGAATAGACTGGGGAGAAAGGTCAGAGAGTCCCATTGAATAAGATACACACTGGTCCTGTGGATAGAATGGGGAGAAATTCAGAGAATCCCATTGACTCAGATACACTCTGGTACTGGGGTAGACTGGGGAGAAAGGTCAGAGAGAGTCCCATTGACTCAGATACATTCTGGTCCAAGAGGACTGGGGAGGAAGTTCAGAGAGAGTCCAATTGAATCAGATACACACTGGTCCTGGGGATAGACTGGGGAGAAAGTTCAGAGAGAGTCCCATTGAGTCAGATACACACTGGTCAGGGGATAGACTGGGGAGAAAGGTCAGAGAGAGTCCCATTGACTCAGATACACACTGGTCCTGGGGATAGACTGGGGAGAAAGGTCAGAGAGTCCCATTGACTCAGATACACACTGGTCCTGGGGATAGACTGGGGAGAAAGTTCAGAGAGAGTCCCATTGACTCAGTTACACACTGGTCCTGGGTATAGACTGGGGAGAAAGGTCAGAGAGAGTCCCATTGACTCAGATACACTCTGGACCAGGTGGGACTGGGAAGAAAGGTCAGAGAGAGTCCCATTGACTCAGATACACTCTGGTCCTGGGGGACCGGGGAGAAAGATCAGAGAGAGTCCCATTGACTCAGATACACTCTGGTCCTGGGGGACTGGGGAGAAAGGTCAGAGAGTGTGCCATTGACTCAGATACACATTGGACCTGGGAATAGACTGGGAAGAAAGGTCAGAGAGAGTCCCATTGACTCAGATACACACTGGCCCTGGGGGATAGACTGGGGAGAAAGGTCAGATAGAATCCAATTGAATCAGATAAAAACTGGTCCTGGGGATAGACAGGGGAGAAAGGTCAGAGAGTCCCATTGACTCAGATACACACTGGTCCTGGGGGATATACTGGGGAGAAAGGTCAGAGAGACTCCCATTGACTCAGATAAACACTGGTCCTGGGGATAGACTGGGGAGAAAGGTCAGAGAGAGTCCCATTGACTCAGATACACACTGGTCCTGGGGGACTGGGGAGAAAGGTCAGAGAGAGTACCATTGAATCAGATACACACTGGTCCTGGGGATCGACTGGGGAGAAAGGTCAGAGAGAGTCCCATTGACTCAGATAAACACTGATCCTGGGGGTAGACTGGGGAGAAAGGTCAGAGAGAGTCCCATTGATTCAGATAAACACTGGTCCTGGGGATAGACTGGGGAGAAAGGTCAGAGAGAGTCCCAGTGACAAAGATAAACACCGGTCATGGGGATAGACTGGGGAGAAAGTTCAGAGATAGTCCCATTGACTCAGATACACGTTGGTCCTGGGGATAGACTGGGGAGAAAGGTCAGAGAGATTCCAATTGACTCAGATACACACTGGTCCTGGGGGACTGGGGAGAAACTTCAGAGAGAGTCCCATTGATTCAGATACACACTGGTCCTGGGGATAGACAGGGGAGAAAGGTCAGAGAGAGTCCCATTGACTCAAATACACACTGGTCCTGGGGGACTGGGGAGAAAGGTCATAGAGAGTACCATTGACTCAGATACACACTGGTCCTGGGGATCGACTGGGGAGAAAGGTCAGAGAGAGTCCCATTGACTCAGATAAACACTGATCCTGGGGATAGACTGGGGAGAAAGGTCAGAGAGAGTCCGATTGATTCAGATAAACACTGGTCCTGGGGATAGACTGGGGAGAAAGGTCAGAGAGAGTCCCATTGACTCAGATAAACACTGATCCTGGGGGTAGACTGGGGAGAAAGGTCAGAGAGAGTCCCATTGATTCAGATAAACACTGGTCCTGGGGAGAGACTGGGGAGAAAGGTCAGAGAGAGTCCCAGTGACAAAGATAAACACTGGTCATGGGGATAGACTGGGGAGAAAGTTCAGAGAGAGTCCCATTGACTCAGATACACACTGGTCCTGGGGATAGACTGGGGAGAACGGTCAGAGAGTCCCATTGACTCAGATACACACTGGTCCTGGGGACAGACTGGGGAGAAAGGTCAGAGCGAGTCCCATTGACTCAGATATACACTGGTCCTGGGGATAGACTGGGGAGAAAGGTCAGAGAGAGTCCCATTGACTCAGGTACACACTGGTCCTGGGGGACTGGGGAGATAGGTCAGAGAGAATCCCATTGACTCAGATAAACTCTGGTCCTGGGGGTCTGGGGAGAATGGTCAGAGAGAGTCCCATTGACTCAGATACACTCTGGTCCTGGGGGACTGGGGAGAAAGGTCAGAGAGAGTCCCATTGACTCAGATACACACTGGTCCTGGGAGATAGACTGGGGAGAAATGTCATAGAGTCCCATTGACTCAGATACACAATGGTCCTGGGGGATATACTGTGGAGAAAGATCAGAGAGATTCCCAGTGACTCAGATAAACACTGGTCCTGGGGATAGACTGGGTAGAAACGTCAGAGAGAGTCCCATTGACTCAGATACACACTGGTCCTGGGGGACTGGGGAGAAAGGTCAGAGAGAGTCCCATTGACTCAGGTACACACTGGTCCTGGGGATAGACAGGGTGAAATTTCAGAGAGAGTCCCATTGACTCAGATACACGTTGTTACTGGGGATAGACTGGGGAGAAAGGTCAGAGAGAGTCCCATTGACTCAGATACACACTGGTGCTGTGGGACTGGGGAGAAAGTTCAGAGAGAATCCCATTGACTCAGATACACTCTGGTCCTGGGGGACTGGGGAGAAAGATCAGAGAGAGTCCCATTGACTCAGATACACTCTGGACCTGGGGGACTGGGGAGAAAGGTCAGGGAGAGTCCCATTGACTCAGATACACACTGGTCCTGCGGATAGCCTGGGGAGAAAGGTCAGAGAGAGTCCCATTGACTCAGATACACACTGTTCCTGAGGGATAGAATGGGGAGAAATGTCAGAGAGTCCCATTGACTCAGATGCACACTGGTCCTGGGGGATTTACTGGGGAGAAAGGTCAGAGAGATTCCCATTGACTCAGATAAACACTGGTCCTGGGGATAGACTGGGGAGAAACGTCAGAGAGAGTCCCATTGACTCAGATACACACTGGTCCTGGGGGACTGGGGAGAAATTTCAGAGATAGTCCCATTGACTCAGATACACGTTGGTCCTGGGGATAGACTGGGGAGAAAGGTCAGAGAGATTCCTATTGACTCAGATACACACTGGTCCTGGGGGACTGGGGAGAAACTTCAGAGAGAGTCCCATTGATTCAGATACACACTGGTCCTGGGGATAGACAGGGGAGAAAGGTCAGAGAGAGTCCCATTGACTCAAATACACACTGGTCCTGGGGGACTGGGGAGAAAGGTCATAGAGAGTACCATTGACTCAGATACACACTGGTCCTGGGGATCGACTGGGGAGAAAGGTCAGAGAGAGTCCCATTGACTCAGATAAACACTGATCCTGGGGATAGACTGGGGAGAAAGGTCAGAGAGAGTCCGATTGATTCAGATAAACACTGGTCCTGGGGATAGACTGGGGAGAAAGGTCAGAGAGAGTCCCATTGATTCAGATAAACACTGGTCCTGGGGATAGACTGGGGAGAAAGTTCAGGGAGAGTCCCAGTGACAAAGATAAACACCGGTCATGGGGATAGTTTGGGGAGAAAGGTCAGAGAGAGTCCCATTGACTCAGATACACACTGGTCCTGGGGATAGACTGGGGAGAAAGGTCAGAGCGAGTCCCATTGACTCAGATATACACTGGTCCTGGGGGTAGACTGGGGAGAAAGATCAGAGAGAGTCCCATTGACTCAGGTAAACACTGGTCCTGGGGGACTGGGGAGGTAGGTCAGAGAGAATCCCATTGAGTCAGATGCACTCTGGTCCTGGGGGACTGGGGAGAAAGTTCAGAGAGAGTCCCATTGAATCAGATACACTCTGGTCCTGGGGGTCTGCGGAGAATGGTCAGAGAGAGTCCCATTGACTCCGATACACTCTGGTACTGGGGGACTGGGGAGAAAGGCCAGAGAGAGTCCCATTGACTCAGATACACAATGGTCCTGGGGGATATACTGGGGAGAAAGGTCAGAGAGATTCCCATTGACTCAGATAAACACTGGTCCTGGGGATAGACTGGGGAGAAACGTCAGAGAGAGTCCCATTGACTCAGATACACACTGGTCCTGGGGGACTGGGGAGAAAGGTCAGAGAGAGTCCCATTGACTCAGGTACACACTGGTCCTGGGGATAGACAGGGTGAAAGTTCAGAGAGAGTCCCATTGACTCAGATACACGTTGTTCCTGGGGATAGACTGGGGAGAAAGGTCAGAGAGAGTCCCATTGACTCAGATACACACTGGTGCTGTGGGACTGGGGAGAAAGTTCAGAGAGAGTCCCATTGACTCAGATATACTCTGGTCCTGGGGGACTGGGGAGAAAAGTCAGAGAGAGTCCCATTGACTCAGATACACGTTGGTCCTGGGGATAGACTGGGGAGAAAGGTAAGAGAGTTTCCTATTGACTCAGATACACACTTTCATGGGGGACTGGGGAGAAACTTCAGAGAGAGTCCCATTGATTCAGATACACACTGGTCCTGGGGATAGACAGGGGAGAAAGGTCAGAGAGAGTCCCATTGACTCAAATACACACTGGTCCTTGGGGACTGGGGAGAAAGGTCATAGAGAGTACCATTGACTCAGATACACACTGGTCCTGGGGATCGACTGGGGAGAAAGGTCAGAGAGAGTCCCATTGACTCAGATAAACACTGATCCTGGGGATAGACTGGGGAGAAAGGTCAGAGAGAGTCCGATTGATTCAGATAAACACTGGTCCTTGGGATAGACAGGGGAGAAAGGTCAGAGAGAGTCCCATTGATTCAGATAAACACTGGTCCTTGGGATAGACTGGGGAGAAAGTTCAGGGAGAGTCCCAGTGACAAAGATAAACACCGGTCATGGGGATAGTTTGGGGAGAAAGGTCAGAGAGAGTCCCATTGACTCAGATACACACTGGTCCTGGGGATAGACTGGGGAGAAAGGTCAGAGCGAGTCCCATTGACTCAGATATACACTGGTCCTGGGGGTAGACTGGGGAGAAAGATCAGAGAGAGTCCCATTGACTCAGGTACACACTGGTCCTGGGGGACTGGGGAGATAGGTCAGAGAGAATCCCATTGACTCAGATGCACTCTGGTCCTGGGGGACTGGGGAGAAAGTTCAGAGAGAGTCCCATTGAATCAGATACACGCTGGTCCTGGGGGTCTGGGGAGAATGGTCAGAGAGAGTCCCATTGACTCCGATACACTCTGGTACTGGGGGACTGGGGAGAAAGGCCAGAGAGAGTCCCATTGACTCAGATACACAATGGTCCTGGGGGATATACTGGGGAGAAAGGTCAGAGAGAGTCCCATTGACTCAGATACACACTGGTCCTGGGGGACTGGGGAGAAAGGTCAGAGAGAGTCCCATTGACTCAGCTACACACTGGTCCTGGGGATAGACAGGGTGAAAGTTCAGAGAGAGTCCCATTGACTCAGATACACGTTGTTCCTGGGGATAGACTGGGGAGAAAGTTCAGAGAGAGTCCCATTGACTCAGATATACTCTGGTCCTGGGGGACTGGGGAGAAAAATCAGAGAGAGTCCCATTGACTCAGATACACTCTGGACCTGGGGGACGGGGGAGAAAGGTCAGGGAGAGTCCCATTGACTCAGATACACACTGGTCCTGGGGATAGACTGGGGAGAAACGTCAGAGATAGTCCCATTGACTCAGATACACACTGGTCCTGGGGGACTGGGGAGAAATTTCAGAGATAGTCCCATTGACTCAGATACACGTTGGTCCTGGGGATAGACTGGGGAGAAAGGTCAGAGAGATTCCTATTGACTCAGATACACACTGGTCCTGGGGGACTGGGGAGAAACTTCAGAGAGAGTCCCATTGATTCAGATACACACTGGCCCTGGGGATAGACAGGGGAGAAAGGTCAGAGAGAGTCCCATTGACTCAAATACACACTGTTCCTGGGGGACTGGGGAGAAAGGTCATAGAGAGTACCATTGACTCAGATACACACTGGTCCTGGGGATCGACTGGGGAGAAAGGTCAGAGAGATTCCCATTGACTCAGATAAACACTGGTCCTTGGGATAGACTGGGGAGAAACGTCAGAGAAAGTCCCATTGACTCAGATACACACTGGTCCTGGGGACTGGGGAGAAATTTCAGAGATAGTCCCATTGACTCAGATACACGTTGGTCCTGGGGATAGACTGGGGCGAAAGGTCAGAGAGATTCCCATTGACTCAGATACACACTGGTCCTGGGGGACTGGGGAGAAAGTTCAGAGAGAGTCCCATTGACTCAGATACACACTGGTCCTGCGGATAGACAGGGGAGAAAGGTCAGAAAGTCCCATTCACTCAGATACGCACTGGTCCTGGGGGATATACTGGGGAGAAAGGTCAGATAGACTCCCATTGACTCAGATAAACACTGGTCCTGGGGATAGACTGGGGTGAAAGGTCAGAGAGAGTCCCATTGACTCAAATACACACTGGTCCTGGGGGACTGGGGAGAAAGGTCATAGAGAGTACCATTGACTCAGATACACACTGGTCCTGGGGATCGACTGGGGAGAAAGGTCAGAGAGAGTCCCATTGACTCAGATAAACACTGGTCCTGGGGATAGACTGGGGAGAAATGTCAGAGAGAGTCCCATTGATTCAGATAAACACTGGTCCTGGGGATAGACTGGTGAGAAAGGTCAGAGAGAGTCCCATTGATTCAGATAAACACCGGTCATGGGGATAGACTGGGGAGAAAGGTCAGAGAGAGTCCCATTGACTCAGATACACACTGGTCCTGCAGATAGATTGGGGAGAACGGTCAGAGAGTCCCATTGACTCAGATACACACTGGTCCTGGGGACAGACTGGGAAGAAAGGTCAGAGAGAGTCCCATTGACTCAGGTACACACTGGTCCTGGGGATAGACAGGGTGAAAGTTCAGAGAGAGTCCCATTGACTCAGATACACGTTGTTCCTGGGGATAGACTGGGGAGAAAGGTCAGAGAGAGTCCCATTGACTCAGATACACACTGGTGCTGTGGGACTGGGGAGAAAGTTCAGAGAGAGTCCCATTGACTCAGATATACTCTGGTCCTGGGGGACTGGGGAGAAAAATCAGAGAGAGTCCCATTGACTCAGATACACTCTGGACCTGGGGGACTGGGGAGAAAGTTCAGAGAGAGTCCCATTGACTCAGATACACACTGGTCCTGCGGATAGACTGGGGAGAAAGGTCAGAGAGAGTCCCATTGACTCAGATACACACTGGTCCTGGGGGACAGAATGGGGAGAAATGTCAGAGAGTCCCATTGACTCAGATGCACACTGGTCCTGGGGGATTTACTGGGGAGAAAGGTCAGAGAGATTCCCATTGACTCAGATAAACACTGGTCCTTGGGATAGACTGGGGAGAAATTTCAGAGATAGTCCCATTGACTCAGATACACGTTGGTCCTGGGGATAGACTGGGGCGAAAGGTCAGAGAGATTCCCATTGACTCAGATACACACTGGTCCTGGGGGACTGGGGAGAAAGTTCAGAGAGAGTCCCATTGACTCAGATGCACACTGGTCCTGCGGATAGACAGGGGAGAAAGGTCAGAAAGTCCCATTCACTCAGATACGCACTGGTCCTGGGGGATATACTGGGGAGAAAGTTCAGAGAGACTCCCATTGACTCAGATAAACACTGGTCCTGGGGATAGACTGGGGAGAAAGGTCAGAGAGAGTCCCATTGACTCAAATACACACTGGTCCTGGGGGACTGGGGAGAAAGGTCATAGAGAGTACCATTGACTCAGATAGACACTGGTCCTGGGGATCGACTGGGGAGAAAGGTCAGAGAGAGTCCCATTGACTCAGATAAACACTGGTCCTGGGGATAGACTGGGGAGAAATGTCAGAGAGAGTCCCATTGACTCAGATATACACTGGTCCTGGGGATAGACTGGGGAGAAAGGTCAGAGAGACTCCCATTGACTCAGATACACACTGGTCCTGGGGATAGACTGGGCAGAACGGTCAGAGAGAGTCCCATTGGCTCAGATACACTCTCGTCCTGGGGGACTGGGGAGAAAGGTCAGAGAGAGTCCCATTGACTCAGATACACTCTCGTCCTGGGGGACTGGGGAGAAAGGTCAGAGAGAGTCCCATTGACTCAGATACACACAGGTCCTGGGGGACTGGGGAGAAAGATCAGAGAGATTCCCATTGACTCAGGTACACACTGGTCCTGGGGGACTGGGGAGAAAGATCAGAGAGAGTCCCATTGACTCAGATACACACAGGTCCTGGGGGACAGGGGAGAAAGGTCAGAGAGAGTCCCATTGACTCAGATACACACTGGTCCTGGGGGACTGGGGAGAAAGTTCAGATAACTCCCATTGACTCAGATACACACTGGTCCTGGGGATAGACTGGGGAGAAAGGTAAGAGAGAGTCCCATTGACTCAGATACACACTGGTCCTGGGGATAGACTGGGGAGAAAGGTCAGAGAGTGTCCCATTGGCTCAGATAAACACTGGTCCTGGGGATAGAATGGGGAGAAAGGTCAGAGAGTCCCATTGACTCAGATACACACTGGTCCTGGGGGTCTGGGGAGAAAGGTCAGAGATAGTCCCATTGACTCAGATACACACTTTTCCTGGGGGAATGGGGAGAATGTTCAGAGAGAGTCCCATTGACTCAGGTACACACTGGTCCTGGGGGACTGGGGAGAAAGATCAGAGAGAGTCCCATTGACTTAGATACACACAGGTCCTGTGGGACTGGGGAGAAAGATCAGAGAGATTCCCATTGACTCAGGTACACACTGGTCCTGGGGGACTGGGGAGAAAGATCAGAGAGAGTCCCATTGACTCAGATACACACAGGTCCTGGGGGACTGGGGAGAAAGGTCAGTGAGAGTCCCATTGACTCAGATGCACACTGGTCCTGGGGATAGACTGGGGAGAAAGTTCAGAGAAAGTCCCATTGTCTCAGATACACACTGGTCCTGGGGATAGACTGGGGAGAAAGGTCAGAGAGAGTCCCATTGACTCAGATACACACTGGTCCTGGGGATAGACTGGGGAGAAAAGTCAGAGAGTCCCATTTACTCAGATGCACACTGGTCCTGGGGATAGACTGAGGAGAAAGTTCAGAGAGAGTCCCATTGACTCAGTTGCACACTGGACCTGGGGGACTGGGAAGAAAAGTCAGAGAGAGTCCCATTTACTCAAATACACACAGGTCCTTGGGGACTGGGGAGAAAGATCAGAGAGAGTCCCATTGACTCAGATACACTCTGGTCCTGGGGGACTGGGGAGAAATGTCAGAGAGAGTTCCATTGACTCAGATACACACTGGTCCTGGGGATAGACTGGGGAGAAAGGTCAGAGAGAGTCCCATTGACTCAGATACTCACTGCTCCTGGGGGATAGACTGGGGAGAAAGGTCAGAGAGAGTCCCATTGAATCTGATAAAAACTGGTCCTGGGGATAGAGAGGGGAGAAAGGTCAGATAGTCCCATTGACTCAGATACACACTGGTCCTGGGGGATATACTGGGGAGAAAGGTCAGAGAGACTCCCATTGACTCAGATAAACACTGGTCCTGGGGATAGACTGGGGAGAAAGGTCAGAGAGAGTCTCATTGACTCAGATACACACTGGTCCTGGGGGACTGGGGTGAACGGTCAGAGAGAGTACCATTGACTCAGATACACACTGGTCCTGGGGATCGACTGGGGAGAAAGGTCAGAGAGAGTCCCATTGACTCAGATAAACACTGGTCCTGGGGATAGACTGGGGAGAAAGGTCAGAGAGAGTCCCATTGATTCAGATAAACACTGGTCCTGGGGATAGACTGGGGAGAAAGGTCAGAGAGAGTGCCATTGACACAGATAAACACCGGTCATGGGGATAGACTGGGGAGAAAGGTCAGTGAGAGTCCCATTGACTCAGATACACTCTGGTCCTGGGGATAGACTGGGGAGAACGGTCAGAGAGTCCCATTGACTCAGATACACACTGGTCCTGGGGACAGACTGGGGAGAAAGTTCAGAGACAGTCCCATTGACTCAGATATACACTGGTCCTGGGGATAGACTGGGGAGAAAGGTCAGAGAGAGTCCCATTGACTCAGATACACACTGGTCCTGGGGGACTGGGGAGAAAGGTCAGAGAGAGTCCCATTGACTCAGATACACTCTGGTCCTGGGGGACTGGGGAGAAAGGTCAAAGAGAGTCCCATTGACTCAGATACACACTGGTCCTGGGGGATAGAATGGGGAGAAAGGTCAGAGAGTCCCATTGACTCAGATACACACTGGTCCTGGGGGATATACTGGGGAGAAAGGTCAGAGAGATTCCCATTGACTCAGATAAACACTGGTCCTGGGGATAGACTGGGGAGAAACGTCAGAGAGAGTCCCATTGACTCAGATACACACTGGTCCTGGGGGACTGGGGAGAATGGTCAGAGAGAGTCCCATTGACTCAGGTTCACACTGGTCCTGGGGATAGACAGGGTGAAAGTTCAGAGAGAGTCCCATTGACACAGATACACACTGGTCCTGGGGGATAGACTGGGGAGAAAGGTCATAGAGTCCCATTGACTCAGATACATACTGGTCCTGGGGGATAGACTGGGGAGAAAGATCAGAGAGACTCCCATTGACTCAGATAAACACTGGTCCTGGGGATGGACTGGGGAGAAAGGTCAGAGAGAGTCCCATTGACTCAGATACACACTGGTGCTGTGGGACTGGGGAGAAAGGTCAGAGAGAGTCCCATTGACTCAGATACACTCTGGTCCTGGGGGACTGGGGAGAAAGGTCAGAGAGAGTCCCATTGACTCAGATACACTCTGGATCTGGGGGACTGTGGAGAACGGTCAGATAGAGTCCCATTGACTCAGATACACACTGGTCCTGCGGATAGACTGGGGAGAAAGGTCAGAGAGAGTTCCATTGACTCAGATACACACTGGTCCTGGGGGATAGAATGGGGAGAAATGTCAGAGAGTCCCATTGACTCAGATGCACACTGGTCCTGGGGGATTTACTGGGGAGAAATGTCAGAGAGATTCCCATTGACTCAGATAAACACTGGTCCTGGGGATAGACTGGGGAGAAACGTCAGAGAGAGTCCCATTGACTCAGATACACACTGGTCCTGGGGGACTGGGGGGAAATTTCAGAGATAGTCCCATTGACTCAGATACACGTTGGTCCTGGGGATAGACTGGGGCGAAAGGTCAGAGAGATTCCCATTGACTCAGATACACACTGGTCCTGGGGGACTGGGGAGAAAGTTCAGAGAGAGTCCCATTGACTCAGATACACACTGGTCGTGGGGATAGACAGGGGAGAAAGGTCAGAAAGTCCCATTCACTCAGATACACACTGGTCCTGGGGGTTATACTGGGGAGAAAGGTCAGAGAGACTCCCATTGACTCAGATAAACACTGGTCCTGGGGGATAGACTGGGGAGAAAGGTCAGAGATAGTCCCATTGACTCAAATACACACTGGTCCTGGGGGACTGATTGAGAAAGGTCATAGAGAGTACCATTGACTCAGATACACACTGGTCCTGTGGATCGACTGGGGAGAAAGGTCAGAGAGAGTCCCATTGACTCAGATAAACACTGGTCCTGGAGATAGACTGGGGAGAAAGGTCAGAGAGAGTCCCATTGATTCAGATAAACACTGGTCCTGGGGATAGACTGGGGAGAAAGGTCAGAGAGAGTCCCAGTGACACAGATAAACACTGGTCATGGGGATAGGCTGGGGAGATAAGTCAGAGAGAGTCCCATTGACTCAGATACACACTGGTCCTGGAGATAGATTGGGGAGAACGGTCAGTGAGTCCCATTGACTCAGATACACACTGGTCCTGGGGAAAGACTGGGGAGAAAGGTCAGAGACAGTCCCATTGACTCAGATACACACTGGTCCTGGGGATAGACTGGGGAGAAAGGTCAGAGAGAGTCCCATTGATTCAGATATACACTGGTCCTGGGGATAGACTGGGGAGAAATGTCAGAGAGAGTCCCATTGTCTCAGACACACACTGGTCCTGGGGGACTGGGGAGAAAGGTCAGAGAGAGTCCCATTGACTCAGATACACTCTGGTCCTGGGGATCGACTGGGGAGAAATATTAGAGAGAGACCCATTGACTCAGATACACTCTCGTCCTGGGGAACTGGGGAGAAAGGTCAGAGAGAGTCACATTGACTCAGATACACTCTGGTCCTTGAGGACTGGGGAGAAAGGTCAGAGAGAGTCCCATTGACTCAGATACACACTGGTCCTGGTGATAGACTGGGGAGAAAGGTCAGAGAGAGTCCCATTGACTCAGATACACACTGGTCCTGGGGGATAGACTGGGGAGAAAGCTCAGAGAATCCCATTTACTCAGATACAAACTGGTCCTGGGGGATATACTGGGGAGAAAGGTCAGAGAGATTCCCAATGACTCAGATAAACACTGATCCTGGGGATAGACTGGGTGAAACGTCAGAGAGTGTCCCATTGGCTCAGATACACACTGGTCCTGGGGATAGACTGGGGAGAAAGGTAAGAGAGAGTCCCATTGACTCAAATACACACTGGTCCTGGGGATAGACTGGGGAGAAAGGTCAGAGAGTGTCCCATTGGCTCAGATAAACACTGGTCCTGGGGATAGAATGGTGAGAAAGGTCAGAGAGAGTCCCATTGACTCAGATACACACTGGTCCTGGGGATAGACTGGGCAGAACGGTCAGAGAGAGTCCCATTGGCTCAGATACACTCTCGTCCTGGGGGACTGGGGAGAAAGGTCAGAGAGAGTCCCATTGACTCAGATACACTCTCGTCCTGGGGGACTGGGGAGAAAGGTCAGAGAGAGTCCCATTGACTCAGATACACACAGGTCCTGGGGGACTGGGGAGAAAGATCAGAGAGATTCCCATTGACTCAGGTACACACTGGTCCTGGGGGACTGGGGAGAAAGATCAGAGAGAGTCCCATTGACTCAGATACACACAGGTCCTGGGGGACAGGGGAGAAAGGTCAGAGAGAGTCCCATTGACTCAGATACACACTGGTCCTGGGGGACTGGGGAGAAAGTTCAGAGAGATTCCCATTGACCCAGGTACACACTGATCCTGGGGGACTGGGGAGAAAGATCAGAGATAGTCCCATTGACTCAGATACACACAGGTCCTGGGGGACTGGGGAGAAAGGTCAGAGAGAGTCCCATTGACTCAGATACACACTGGTCCTGGGGATAGACTGGGGAGAAAGTTCAGAGAGAGTCCCATTGTCTCAGATACACACTGGTCCTGGGGATAGACTGGGGAGAAATCAGAGAGAGTCCCATTGACTCAGATACACACTGGTCCTGGGGATAGACAGGGGAGAAAGGTCAGAGAGTCCCATTGACTCAGATGCAGACTGGTCCTGGGGATAGACTGGGGAGAAAGGTCAGAGAGAGTCCCATTGACTCAGTTGCACACTGGACCTGGGGGACTGGGAAGAAAAGTCAGAGAGAGTCCCATTTACTCAGATACACACAGGTCCTTGGGGACTGGGGAGAAAGATCAGAGAGATTCCCATTGACTCAGATACACTCTGGTCCTGGGGGACTGGGAAGAAATGTCAGAGAGAGTCCCATTGACTCAGGTACACACTGGTCCTGGGGATAGACTGGGGAGAAAGGTCAGAGAGAGTCCCATTGACTCAGATACACACTGCTCCTGGGGGATAGACTGGGGAGAAAGGTCAGAGAGAGTCCCATTGAATCAGATAAAAACTGGCCCTGGGGATAGACAGGAGAGAAAGGTCAGAGAGTCCCATTGACTCAGATACACACTGGTCCTGGGGGATACACTGGGGAGAAAGGTCAGAGAAACTCCCATTGACTCAGATAAAAACTGGTCCTGGGGATAGACTGGGGAGAAAGGTCAGAGAGAGTCCCATTGACTCAGATACACACTGGTCCTGGGGTACTGGGGAGAAAGGTCAGAGAGAGTACCATTGACTCAGATATACTCTGGTCCTGGGGGACTGGGGAGAAAGGTCAAAGAGAGTCCCATTGACTCAGATACACACTGGTCCTGGGGGATAGAATGGGGAGAAAGGTCAGAGAGTCCCATTGACTCAGATACACACTGGTCCTGGGGGATATACTGGGGAGAAAGGTCAGAGAGATTCCCATTGACTCAGATAAACACTGGTCCTGGGGATAGACTGGGGAGAAACGTCAGAGAGAGTCCCATTGACTCAGATACACACTGGTCCTGGGGGACTGGGGAGAAAGGTCAGAGAGAGTCCCATTGACTCAGGTACACACTGGTCCTGGGGATAGACAGGGTGAAAGTTCAGAGGGAGTCCCATTGACTCAGATACAAACTGGTCCTGGGAAAGACTGGGGAGAAAGGTCATAGAGTCCCATTGACTCAGATACATACTGGTCCTGGGGGATAGACTGGGGAGAAAGGACAGAGAGACTCCCATTGACTCAGATAAACACTGGTCCTGGGGATGGACTGGGGAGAAAGGTCAGAGAGAGTCCCATTGAGTCAGATACACACTGGTGCTGTGGGACTGGGGAGAAAGGTCAGAGAGAGTCCCATTGACTCAGATACACTCTGGTCCTGGGGGACTGGGGAGAAAGGTCAGAGAGAGTCCCATTGACTCAGATACACAATGGACCTGGGGGACTGGGGAGAACGGTCAGATAGAGTCCCATTGACTCAGATACACACTGGTCCTGCGGATAGACTGGGGAGAAAGGTCAGAGAGAGTTCCATTGACTCAGATACACACTGGTCCTGGGGGATAGAATGGGGGGAAATGTCAGAGAGTCCCATTGACTCAGATGCACACTGGTCCTGGGGGATTTACTGGGGAGAAAGGTCAGAGAGATTCCCAATGACTCAGATAAACACTGGTCCTGGGGATAGACTGGGGAGAAACGTCAGAGAGAGTCCCATTGACTCAGATACACACTGGTCCTGGGGGACTGGGGAGAAATTTCAGAGATAGTCCCATTGACTCAGATACACGTTGGTCCTGGGGATAGACTGGGGCGAAAGGTCAGAGAGATTCCCATTGACTCAGATACACACTGGTCCTGGGGGACTGGGGAGAAAGTTCAGAGAGAGTCCCATTGACTCAGATACACACTGGTCCTGGGAATAGACAGGGGAGAAAGGTCAGAAAGTCCCATTCACTCAGATACACACTGGTCCTGGGGGATATACTGGGGAGAAAGGTCAGAGAGACTCCCATTGACTCTGATAAACACTGGTCCTGGGGGACTGATTGAGAAAGATCATAGAGAGTACCATTGACTCAGATACACACTGGTCCTGGGGATAGACTGGGGAGAAAGGTCAGAGAGAGTCCCATTGATTCAGATACACACTGGTCCTGGGGATAGACTGGGGAGAAAGGTCAGAGAGAGTCCCATTGACTCAGATACACACTGGTCCTGGGGGATAGACTGGGGAGAAAGGTCAGAGAATCCCATTGACTCAGATACAAACTGGTCCTGGGGGATATACTGGGGAGAAAGGTCAGAGAGAGTCCCAGTGACACAGATAAACACTGGTCATGGGGATAGACTGGGGAGAAAAGTCAGAGAGAGTCCCATTGACTCAGATACACACTGGTCCTGGAGATAGATTGGGGAGAACGGTCAGAGAGTCCCATTGACTCAGATACACACTGGTCCTGGGGAAAGACTGGGGAGAAAGGTCAGAGACAGTCCCATTGACTCAGATACACACTGGTCCTGGGGACAGACTGGGGAGAAAGGTCAGAGAGAGTCCCATTGATTCAGATATACACTGGTCCTGGGGATAGACTGGGGAGAAAGGTCAGAGAGAGTCCCATTGTCTCAGATACACACTGGTCCTGGGGGACTGGGGAGAAAGGTCAGAGATAGTCCCATTGACTCAGATACACTCTGGTCCTGGGGACCGACTGGGGAGAAATATCAGAGAGAGTCCCATTGACTCAGATACACTCTCGTCCTGGGGGACTGGGGAGAAAGGTCAGAGAGAGTCCCATTGACTCAGATACACTCTGGTCCTTGGGGACTGGGGAGAAAGGTCAGAGAGAGTCCCATTGACTCAGATACACACTGGTCCTGGGGATAGACTGGGGAGAAAGGTCAGAGAGAGTCCCATTGACTCAGATACACACTGGTCCTGGGGGATAGACTGGGGAGAAAGGTCAGAGAATCCCATTGACTCAGATACAAACTGGTCCTGGGGGATATACTGGGGAGAAAGGTCAGAGAGATTCCCAATGACTCAGATAAACACTGGTCCTGGGGATAGACTGGGTGAAACGTCAGAGAGAGTCCCATTGACTCAGATACACACTGGTCCTGGGGGACTGGGGAGAAAGATCAGAGAGAGTCCCATTGACTCAGGTACAAACTGGTCCTGGGGATAGACAGGGTGAAATTTCAGAGAGAGTCCCATTGACTAAGATACACGTTGGTCCTGGGGATAGACTGGGGAGAAAGGTCAGAGAGAGTCCCATTGACTCAGATACACATTGGTCCTGGGGGACAGGGGAGAAAGTTCAGAGAGAGTCCCATTGACTCAGATACACACTGGTCCTGGGGATAGACTGGGGAGAAAGGTAAGAGAGAGTCCCATTGACTCAAATACACACTGGTCCTGGGGATAGACTGGGGAGAAAGGTCAGAGAGTGTCCCATTGGCTCAGATAAACACTGGTCCTGGGGATAGAATGGGGAGAAAGGTCAGAGAGTCCCATTGACTCAGATACACACTGGTCCTGGGGGTCTGGGGAGAAAGGTCAGAGATAGTCCCATTGACTCAGATACACACTGGTCCTGGGGGACTGGGGAGAAAGTTCAGAGAGAGTACCATTGAATCAGGTACACACTGGTCCTGGGGGACTGGGGAGAAAGATCAGAGAGAGTCCCATTGACTTAGATACACACATGTCCTGGGGGACTTGGGAGAAAGATCAGAGAGATTCCCATTGACCAAGGTACAAACTGGTCCTGGGGGACTGGGGAGAAAGATCAGAGATAGTCCCATTGACTCAGATACACACAGGTCCTGGGGGACTGGGGCGAAATGTCACAGAGAGTCCCATTGACTCAGATACACACTGGTCCTGGGGATAGACTGGGGAGAAAGTTCAGAGAGAGTCTCATTGTCTCACATACACACTGGTCCTGGGGATAGACTGGGGAGAAAGGTCAGAGAGAGTCCCATTGACTCAGATACACACTGGTCCTGGGGATAGACAGGGGAGAAAGGTCAGAGAGTCCCATTGACTCAGATGCAGACTGGTCCTGGGGATAGACTGGGGAGAAAGGTCAGAGAGAGTCCCATTGACTCAGTTGCACACTGGACCTGGGGGACTGGGAAGAAAAGTCAGAGAGAGTCCCATTTACTCAGATACACACAGGTCCTTGGGGACTGGGGAGAAAGATCAGAGAGATTCCCATTGACTCAGATACACTCTGGTCCTGGGGGACTGTGAAGAAATGTCAGAGAGAGTCCCATTGACTCAGGTACACACTGGTCCTGGGGATAGACTGGGGAGAAAGGTCAGAGAGAGTCCCATTGACTCAGATACACACTGCTCCTGGGGGATAGACTGGGGAGAAAGGTCAGAGAGAGTCCCATTGAATCAGAAAAAAACTGGCCCTGGGGATAGACAGGAGAGAAAGGTCAGAGAGTCCCATTGACTCAGATACACACTGGTCCTGGGGGATATACTGGGGAGAAAGGTCAGAGAGACTCCCATTGACTCAGATAAAAACTGGTCCTGGGGATAGACTGGGGAGAAAGGTCAGAGAGAGTCCCATTGACTCAGATACACACTGGTCCTGGGGGACTGGGGAGAAAGGTCAGAGAGAGTACCATTGACTCAGATACACACTGGTCCTGTGGATCGCCTGGGGAGAAAGGTCAGAGAGAGTCCCATTGACTCAGATAAACACTGGTCCTGGGGATAGACTGGGGAGAAAGGTCAGAGAGAGTCCCATTGACTCAGATACACTCTGGTCCTGGGGATAGACTGGGGAGAACGGTCAGAGAGACCCATTGACTCAGATACACACTGGTCCTGGGGACAGACTGGGGAGAAAGTTCAGAGACAGTCCCATTAACTCAGATACACACTGATCCTGGGGATAGACTGGGGAGAAAGGTCATAGAGAGTCCCATTGACTCAGATATACATTGGTCCTGGGGATAGACTGGGGAGAAAGGTCAGAGAGAGTCCCATTGACTCAGATACACACTGGTCCTGGGGGACTGGGGAGGAAGGTCAGAGAGAGTCCCAAATACTCAGATACACTCTGGTCCTGGGGGACTGGGGAGAAAGGTCAGAGAGAGTCCCATTGACTCAGATACACACTGGTCCTGGGGGATAGACTGGGTAGAAAGGTCAGAGAGTCCCATTTACTCAGATACACACTGGTCCTGGGGGATATACTGGGGAGAAAGGTCAGAGAGATTCCCATTGACTCAGATAAACACTGGTCCTGGGGATAGACTGGGGAGAAACGTCAGAGAGAGTCCCATTGACTCGGATACACACTGGTGCTGGGGGACTGGGGAGAAAGGTCAGAGAGAGTCCCATTGACTCAGGTACACACTGGTCCTGGGGATAGACAGGGTGAAAGTTCAGAGAGAGTCCCATTGACTCAGATACACGTTGGTCCTGGGGATAGACTGCGGAGAAAGGTCAGAGAGAGTCCCATTGACTCAGATACACACTGGTCCTGGGGGATAGACTGGGGAGAAAGGTAAGAGAGAGTCCCATTGACTCAGTTGCACACTGGACCTGGGGGACTGGGGAGAAAGATCAGAGAGAGTCCCATTGACTCAGATACACACTGGCCCTGGGGGATTGGGGAGAAAGGTCTGAGAGAGTCCCATTGACACAGATAAACACCGGTCATAGCGATAGACTGGGGAGAAAGGTAAGAGAGAGTCCCATTGACTCAGTTGCACACTGGACCTGGGGGACTGGGGAGAAAGTTCAAGACAGTCCCATTGACTCAGATACACACTGGCCCTGGGGGATTGGGGAGAAAGGTCTGAGAGAGTCCCATTGACACAGATAAACACCGGTCATAGCGATAGACTGGGGAGAAAGGTCAGAGAGAGTCCCATTGACTCAGATACACTCTGGTCCTGGGGGACTGGGGAGAAAGTTCAGAGAGAGTCCCATTGAATCAGGTAGACACTGGTCCTGGGGGACTGGGGAGAAAGATCAGAGAGAGTCCCATTGACTTAGATACACACATGTCCTGGGGGACTTGGGAGAAAGATCAGAGAGATTCCCATTGACCCAGGTACACACTGGTCCTGGGGGACTGGGGAGAAAGATCAGAGATAGTCCCATTGACTCAGATACACACAGGTCCTGGGGGACTGGGGAGAAAGGTCAGAGAGAGTCCCATTGACTCAGATACACACTGGTCCTGGGGATAGACTGGGGCGAAAGTTCAGAGAGAGTCCCATTGTCTCAGATACACACTGGTCCTGGGGATAGACTGGGGAGAAAGGTCAGAGAGAGTCCCATTGACTCAGATACACACTGGTCCTGGGGATAGACAGGGGAGAAAGGTCAGAGAGTCCCATTGACTCAGATGCAGACTGGTCCTGGGGATAGACTGGGGAGAAAGGTCAGAGAGAGTCCCATTGACTCAGTTGCACACTGGACCTGGGGGACTGGGGAGAAAGATCAGAGAGCGTCCCATTGACTCAGATACACACTGGTCCTGGGGGACTGGGGAGAAAGGTCAGAGAGAGTCCCATTGACTCAGATACACTCTGGTCCTGGGGGACTGGGGAGAAAGATCAGAGAGAGTCCCATTGACTCAGATACACTCTCGTCCTGGGGGACATGGGAGAAAGTTCAGAGAGAGTCCCATTGACTCAGATACACTCTGGTCCTGGGTGACTTGGGAGAAAGATCAGAGAGAGTCCCATTGACTCAGATACACTCTCGTCCTTGGGGACTGGGGAGAAAGTTCAGAGAGAGTCCAAGTGATTCAGATACACTCTGGTCCTGGGGCGCTGGGGAGAAAGGTCAGAGAGAGTCCCAATGACACAGATACACACTGGTCCTGGGGATAGACTGGGGAGAAAGGTCAGAGAGAGTCCCATTGACACATATACACACTGGTCCTGGGGGATAGACTGTGGAGAAAGGTCAGAGAGTCCCATTGACTCAGATACACACTGGTCCTTGGGGTCTGGGGAGAAAGGTCAGAGAGATTCCCATTGACTCAGATAAACACTGGTCCTGGGGATAGACTGGGGAGAAACGTCAGAGAGAGTCCCATTGACTCAGATACACACTGGTCCTGGGGGACTGGGGAGAAATGTCAGATAGAGTCCCATTGACTCAGGTACACACGGGTCCTGGGGGACTGGGGAAAAGATCAGAGTGAGTCCCATTGACTCAGATACACACTGCTCCTCCTTGACTGGGGAGAAAGGTCAGAGAATCCCATTGACTCAGATACACACTGGTCCTGGGGGTCTGGGATGAAAGGTCAGAGAGAGTCCCATTGACTCAGATACACACTGGTCCTGGGGGACTGAGGAGAAAGTTCAGAGAGACTCCCATTGACTCAGGTACACACTGGTCCTGGGGGACTGGGGAGAATGATCAGAGAGAGTCCGATTGACCGAGATACACACAGGTCCTGGGGGACTGGGGAGAAAGGTCAGAGAGATTCCCATTGACTCAGGTACACACTGGTCATGGGGATAGACTGGGAAGAATGGTCAGAGAGAACCCCATTGACTCAGATACACACTAGTCCTGGGGGACTGGGGAGAAAGGTCAGAGAGAGACCCATTGACTCAGATACACACTGGCCCTGGGGGCTGGGGAGAAAGGTCTGAGAGAGTCCCATTGACACAGATAAACACCGGTCATAGGGATAGACTGGGGAGAAATCAGAGAGAGTCCCTTTGACTCAGATACACTCTGGTCCTGGGGGACTGGGGAGAAAGGTCAGAGAGAGTCCCATTGACTCAGATAAACACTGGTCCTGAAAATAGACTGGGGAGAATGGTCAGAGGGAGTCCCACTGATTCAGATACACACTGGTCCTGGGGATAGACTGGGGAGAAAGTTCAGAGAGAGTCCCATTGACTCAGATACACTCTCGTCCTAGGGGACTGGGGAGAAAGGTCAGAGAGAGTCCCATTGACTCAGATACACTCTGGTCCTGGGGGCCTGGGGAGAAAGATCAGAGAGAGTCCCATTGACTCAGATACACTCTCGTCCTGGGGGACTTGGGAGAAAGCTCAGAGAGAGTCTCATTGACTCAGATGCACACTGGTCCTGGGGGATATACTGGGGGGAAAGGTCAGAGAGAGTCCCATTGACTCAGATAAACACTGGTCCTGGGGATAGACTGGGAAGAAAGGTCAGAAAGAGTCCCATTGATTCAGATAAATACTGGTCCTGGGGATAGACTGGGGAGAAAGGTCAGAGAGAGTCCCATTGACACAGATAAACACCGGTCATGGGGATAGACTGGGGAGAAAGGTCAGAGAGAGTCCCATTGACTCAGATACACACTGGTCCTGGGGGACTGGGGAGAAAGGTCAGAGAGAGTCCCATTGACTCAGATACACACTGGTCCTGGGGATAGACTGGGAAGAAAGGTCAGAGAGAGTCCCATTGACTCAGATACACAATGGTCATGGGGGATAGACTGTGGAGAAAGGTCAGAGAGTCCCATTGACTCAGATACACACTGGTCCTGGGGGATATACTGGGGAGAAAGGTCAGAGAAATTCCCATTGACTCAGATAAACACTGGTCCTGGGGATAGACTGGGGAGAAACGTCAGAGAGAGTCCCATTGACTCAGATACACACTGGTCGTGGGGGTCTGGGGAGAAAGGTCAGAGAGAGTCCCATTGACTCAGATACACACTGGTCCTGGGGATAGACTGGGGAGAAAGGTCAGAGAGTCCCATTGACTCAGATACACACTGGTCCTGGGGGTCTGGGGAGAAAGATCAGAGAGAGTCCCATTGACTCAGATACACACTGGTCCTGGGGGACTGGGGAGAAAGGTCAGAGAGAGTCCCATTGATTCAGTTGCACACGGGACCTGGTGGACTGGGGAGAAAGATCAGAGAGAGTCCCATTGACTCAGATACACACTGGTCCTGGGGATAGACTGGGGAGAAAGGTCAGAGAGAACCCCATTGACTCAGATACACACTAGTCCTGGGGGACTGGGGAGAAAGGTCAGAGAGAGACCCATTGACTCAGATACACACTGGCCCTGGGGGCTGGGGAGAAAGGTCTGAGAGAGTCCCATTGATTCAGTTGCACACGGGACCTGGTGGACTGGGGAGAAAGATCAGAGAGATTCCCATTGACTCAGGTACACACTGGTCATGGGGATAGACTGGGAAGAATGGTCAGAGAGAACCCCATTGACTCAGATACACACTAGTCCTGGGGGACTGGGGAGAAAGGTCAGAGAGAGACCCATTGACTCAGATACACACTGGCCCTGGGGGCTGGGGAGAAAGGTCTGAGAGAGTCCCATTGACACAGATAAACACCGGTCATAGGGATAGACTGGGGAGAAATCAGAGAGAGTCCCTTTGACTCAGATACACTCTGGTCCTGGGGGACTGGGGAGAAAGGTCAGAGAGAGTCCCATTGACTCAGATAAACACTGGTCCTGAAAATAGACTGGGGAGAATGGTCAGAGGGAGTCCCACTGATTCAGATACACACTGGTCCTGGGGATAGACTGGGGAGAAAGTTCAGAGAGAGTCCCATTGACTCAGATACACTCTCGTCCTAGGGGACTGGGGAGAAAGGTCAGAGAGAGTCCCATTGACTCAGATACACTCTGGTCCTGGGGGCCTGGGGAGAAAGATCAGAGAGAGTCCCATTGACTCAGATACACTCTCGTCCTGGGGGACTTGGGAGAAAGCTCAGAGAGAGTCTCATTGACTCAGATGCACACTGGTCCTGGGGGATATACTGGGGGGAAAGGTCAGAGAGAGTCCCATTGACTCAGATAAACACTGGTCCTGGGGATAGACTGGGAAGAAAGGTCAGAAAGAGTCCCATTGATTCAGATAAATACTGGTCCTGGGGATAGACTGGGGAGAAAGGTCAGAGAGAGTCCCATTGACACAGATAAACACCGGTCATGGGGATAGACTGGGGAGAAAGGTCAGAGAGAGTCCCATTGACTCAGATACACACTGGTCCTGGGGGACTGGGGAGAAAGGTCAGAGAGAGTCCCATTGACTCAGATACACACTGGTCCTGGGGATAGACTGGGAAGAAAGGTCAGAGAGAGTCCCATTGACTCAGATACACAATGGTCATGGGGGATAGACTGTGGAGAAAGGTCAGAGAGTCCCATTGACTCAGATACACACTGGTCCTGGGGGATATACTGGGGAGAAAGGTCAGAGAAATTCCCATTGACTCAGATAAACACTGGTCCTGGGGATAGACTGGGGAGAAACGTCAGAGAGAGTCCCATTGACTCAGATACACACTGGTCCTGGGGGACTGGGGTGAAAGTTCAGAGAGAGTCCCATTGACTCAGATACACACTGGTCCTGGGGATAGACTGGGGAGAAATGTCAGAGCGTCCCATTGACTCAGATACACACTGGTCGTGGGGGTCTGGGGAGAAAGGTCAGAGAGAGTCCCATTGACTCAGATACACACTGGTCCTGGGGATAGACTGGGGAGAAAGGTCAGAGAGTCCCATTGACTCAGATACACACTGGTCCTGGGGGTCTGGGGAGAAAGATCAGAGAGAGTCCCATTGACTCAGATACACACTGGTCCTGGGGGACTGGGGAGAAAGGTCAGAGAGAGTCCCATTGATTCAGTTGCACACGGGACCTGGTGGACTGGGGAGAAAGATCAGAGAGAGTCCCATTGACTCAGATACACACTGGTCCTGGGGATAGACTGGGGAGAAAGGTCAGAGAGTCCCATTGACTCAGATACACACTGGTCCTGGAGTGCTGGGGAGAAAGGTCAGAGAGTCCCATTGACTCAGATACACACTGGTCCTGGGGGATAGACTGTGGAGGAAGGTCAGAGAGAGTCCCATTGACTCAGATACACACTGGTCCTGGGGCATATACTGGGGAGAAATGTCAGAGAGATTCCCATTGACTCAGATAAACACTGGTCCTGGGGATAGACTGGGGAGAAACGTCAGAGAGAGTTCCATTGACTCAGATACACACTGGTCCTGGGGATAGACTGGGGAGAAATGTCAGAGAGTCCCATTGACTCAGATAAACACTGGTCCTGGGGATAGACTGGGGAGAAACGTCAGAGAGATTCCCATTGACTCAGATAAACACTGGTCCTGGGGATAGACTGGGGAGAAACGTCAGAGAGAGTTCCATTGACTCAGATACACACTGGTCCTGGGGATAGACTGGGGAGAAATGTCAGAGAGTCCCATTGACTCAGATACACAATCGTCCTGGGGGTCTGGTGAGAAAGGTCAGAGAGAGTCCCATTGACTCAGATACACACTGGTCCTGGGGGACTGGGGAGAAATATCAGAGAGAGGCCCATTGACTCAGGTACACACGGGTCCTGGGGGACTGGGGAAAAGATCAGAGAGAGTCCCATTGACTCAGATACACACTGCTCCTGGGGGACTGGGGAGAAAGGTCAGAGAATCCCATTGACTCAGATACACACTAGTCCTGGGGGTCTGGGGAGAAAGGTCAGAGAGAGTCCCATTGACTCAGTTACACACTGGTCCTAGGGGACTGGGGAGAATGTTCAGAGAGACTCCCATTGACTTAGGTACACACTGGTCCTGGGGGACTGGGGAGAAAGATCAGAGAGAGTCCGATTGACTCAGATACACACAGGTCCTGGGGGACTGGCGAGAAAGGTCAGAGATATTCCCATTGACTCAGGTACACACTGGTCATGGGGATAGACTGGGGAGAAAGGTCAGAGAGAACCCCATTGACTCAGATACACACTAGTCCTGGGGGACTGGGGAGAAAGGTCAGAGAGAGACCCATTGACTCAGATACACACTGGCCCTGGGGGCTGGGGAGAAAGGTCTGAGAGAGTCCCATTGACACAGATAAACACAGGTCATAGGGATAGACTGGGGAGAAATCAGAGAGAGTCCATTTGACTCAGATACACTCTGGTCCTGTGGGACTGGGGAGAAAGGTCAGAGAGAGTCCCATTGACTCAGATACACTCAAGTCCTGGGGGACTGGGGAGAAAGGTCAGAGAGAGTCCCATTGACTCAGATACACACTGGTCCTGGGGATAGACTGGGGAGAAAGGTCAGAGAGAGTCCCATTGACTCAGATACACACTCGTCCTGGGGGATAGACTGGGGAGAAAGGTCAGAGAATCCCATTGACTCAGATACGCACTGGTCGTGGTGGATATACTGGGGAGAAAGGTCAGAGAGATTCCAAATGACTCAGATAAACACTGGTCCTGGGGATAGACTGGGGAGAAACGTCAGAGAGAGTGCCATTGACTCAGATACACTCTGGTCCTGGGGGACTGGGGAGAAAGATCAGAGAGAGTCCCATTGATTCAGATACACTCTCGTCCTGGGGGACTTGGGAGAAAGCTCAGAGAGAGTCTCATTGACTCAGATGCACACTGGTCCTGGGGGATATACTGGGGGGAAAGGTCAGAGAGACTCCCATTGACTCAGATATACACTGGTCCTGGGGATATACTGGGGAGAAAGCTCAGAGAGAGTCCCATTGACTCAGATACACACTGGTCCTGGGGGACATGGGAGAAAGGTCAGAGAGTGTACCATTGACTCAGATACACACTGGTCCTGGGGATCGACTGGGGAGAAAGGTCAGAGAGAGTCCCATTGACTCAGATAAACACTGGTCCTGGGGATAGACTGGGAAGAAAGGTCAGAAAGAGTTCCATTGATTCAGATAAATACTGGTCCTGGGGATAGACTGGGGAGAAAGGTCAGAGAGAGTCCCATTGACACAGATAAACACCGGTCATGGGGATAGACTGGGGAGAAAGGTCAGAGAGAGTCCCATTGACTCAGATACACACTGGCCCTGGGGGACTGGGGAGAAAGGTCAGAGACAGTCCCATTGACTCAGATACACTCTGGTCCTGGGGTACTGGGGAGAAAGATCAGAGAGAGTCCCATTGACTCAGATACACTCTCGTCCTGGGGGACTGGGGAGAAAGGTCAGAGAGAGTCCCATTGACTCAGATACACTCTGGTCCTGGGGGACTGGGGAGAAAGATCAGAGAGAGTCCCATTGACTCAGATACACACTGGTCCTGGGGATAGACTGGGGAGAAAGGTCAGAGAGAGTCCCATTGACTCAGATACACAATGGTCATGGGGGATAGACTGTGGAGAAAGGTCAGAGAGTCCCATTGACTCAGATACACACTGGTCCTGGGGGACTGGGGAGAAAGGTCAGAGAGAGTACCATTGACTCAGATACACACTGGTCCTGGGGATCGACTGGGGATAAAGGTCAGAGAGAGTACCATTGACTCAGATACACACTGGTCCTGGGGATATACTGGGGAGAAAGGTCAGAGAAATTCCCATTGACTCAGATAAACACTGGTCCTGGGGATAGACTGGGGAGAAACGTCAGAGAGAGTCCCATTGACTCAGATACACACTGGTCCTGGGGGACTGGGGTGAAAGTTCAGAGAGAGTCCCATTGACTCAGATACACACTGGTCCTGGGGATAGACTGGGGAGAAATGTCAGAGCGTCCCATTGACTCAGATACACACTGGTCGTGGGGGTCTGGGGAGAAAGGTCAGAGAGAGTCCCCTTGACTCAGATACACACTGGTCCTGGGGATAGACTGGGGAGAAAGGTCAGAGAGTCCCATTGACTCAGATACACACTGGTCCTGGGGGTCTGGGGAGAAAGATCAGAGAGAGTCCCATTGACTCAGATACACACTGGTCCTGGGGGACTGGGGAGAAAGGTCAGAGAGAGTCCCATTGATTCAGTTGCACACGGGACCTGGGGGACTGGGGAGAAAGATCAGAGAGAGTCCCATTGACTCAGATACACACTGGTCCTGGGGATAGACTGGGGAGAAAGGTCAGAGAGTCCCATTGACTCAGATACACACTGGTCCTGGAGGACTGGGCAGAAAGGTCAGAGAGTCCCATTGACTCAGATACACACTGGTCCTGGGGGATATACTGGGGAGAAATGTCAGAGAGATTCCCATTGACTCAGATAAACACTGGTCCTGGGGATAGACTGGGGAGAAACGTCAGAGAGAGTTCCAATGACTCAGATACACACTGGTCCTGGGGATAGACTGGGGAGAAATGTCAGAGAATCCCATTGACTCAGATACACAAACGTCCTGGGGGTCTGGTGAGAAAGGTCAGAGAGAGTCCCATTGACTCAGATACACACTGGTCCTAGGGGACTGGGGAGAATGTTCAGAGAGAGGCCCATTGACTCAGGTACACACTGGTCCTGGGGGACTGGGGAGAACGATCAGAGAGAGTCCGATTGACTCAGATACACAAAGGTCCTGGGGGACTGGCGAGAAAGGTCAGAGAGATTCCCATTGACTCAGGTACACACTGGTCATGGGGATAGACTGGGGAGAAAGGTCAGAGAGAACCCCATTGACTCAGATACACACTGGTCCTGGGGGACTGGGGAGAAAGGTCAGAGAGAGACCCATTGACTCAGATACACACTGGCCCTGGGGGCTGGGGAGAAAGGTCTGAGATAGTCCCATTGACACAGATGAACACCGGTCATAGGGATAGACTGGGGAGAAATCAGAGAGAGTCCCTTTGACTCAGATACACTCTGGTCCTGTGGGACTGGGGAGAAAGGTCAGAGAGAGTCCCATTGAATCAGATACACTCAAGTCCTGGGGGACTGGGGAGAAAGGTCAGAGAGAGTCCCATTGACTCAGATACACACTGGTCCTGGGGATAGACTGGGCAGAAAGGTCAGAGAGAGTCCCATTGACTCAGATACACACTGGTCCTGGGGGATAGACTGGGGAGAAAGGTCAGAGAATCCCATTGACTCAGATACGCACTGGTCCTGGGGATATACTGGGGAGAAATGTCAGAGAGAGTCCCATTGACACAGATAAACACCGGTCATGGGGATAGACTGGGGAGAATGGTCAGAGAGAGTCCCATTGACTCAGATACACACTGGTCCTGGGGGACTGGGGAGAAAGGTCAGAGACAGTCCCATTGACTCAGATACACTCTGGTCCTGGGGGACTGGGGAGAAAGATCAGAGAGAGTCCCATTGACTCAGATACACTCTCGTCCTGGGGGACTGGGGAGAAAGGTCAGAGAGAGTCTCATTGACTCAGATGCACACTGGTCCTGGGGGATATACTGGGGGGAAAGGTCAGAGAGACTCCCATTGACTCAGATAAACACTGGTCCTGGGGATATACTGGGGAGAAAGCTCAGAGTCCCATTGACTCAGATACACACTGGTCCTGGGGGACATGGGAGAAAGGTCAGAGAGTGTACCATTGACTCAGATACACACTGGTCCTGGGGATCGACTGGGGAGAAAGGTCAGAGAGAGTCCCATTGACTCAGATAAACACTGGTCCTGGGGATAGACTGGGAAGAAAGGTCAGAAAGAGTCCCATTGATTCAGATAAATACTGGTCCTGGGGATAGACTTGGGAGAAAGGTCAGAGAGAGTCCCATTGACACAGATAAACACCGGTCATGGGGATAGACTGGGGAGAAAGGTCAGAGAGAGTCCCATTGACTCAGATACACACTGGTCCTGGGGGACTGGGGAGAAAGGTCAGAGACAGTCCCATTGACTCAAATACACTCTGGTCCTGGGGGACTGGGGAGAAAGATCAGAGAGAGTCCCATTGACTCAGATACACTCTCGTCCTGGGGGACTGGGGAGAAAGGTCAGAGAGAGTCCCATTGACTCAGATACACTCTGGTCCTGGGGGACTGGGGAGAAAGATCAGAGAGAGTCCCATTGACTCAGATACACACTGGTCCGGGGGATAGACTGGGGAGAAAGGTCAGAGAGAGTCCCATTGACTCAGATACACAATGGTCATGGGGGATAGACTGTGGAGAAAGGTCAGAGAGTCCCATTGACTCAGATACACACTGGTCCTGGGGGATATACTGGGGAGAAAGGTCAGAGAAATTCCCATTGACTCAGATAAACACTGGTCCTGGGGATAGACTGGGGAGAAACGTCAGAGAGAGTCCCATTGACTCAGATACACACTGGTCCTGGGGGACTGGGGTGAAAGTTCAGAGAGAGTCCCATTGACTCAGATACACACTGGTCCTGGGGATAGACTGGGGAGAAATGTCAGAGCGTCCCATTGACTCAGATACACACTGGTCGTGGGGGTCTGGGGAGAAAGGTCAGAGAGAGTCCCCTTGACTCAGATACACACTGGTCCTGGGGATAGACTGGGGAGAAAGGTCAGAGAGTCCCATTGACTCAGATACACACTGGTCCTGGGGGTCTGGGGAGAAAGATCAGAGAGAGTCCCATTGACTCAGATACACACTGGTCCTGGGGGACTGGGGAGAAAGGTCAGAGAGAGTCCCATTGATTCAGTTGCACACGGGACCTGGGGGACTGGGGAGAAAGATCAGAGAGAGTCCCATTGACTCAGATAAACACTGGTCCTGGGGTCTGGTGAGAAAGGTCAGAGAGAGTCCCATTGACTCAGATACACACTGGTCCTGGGGGACTGGGGAGAAATGTCAGAGAGAGGCCCATTGACTCAGGTACACACGGGTCCTGGGGGACTGGGGAAAAGATCAGAGAGAGTCCCATTGACTCAGATACACACTGCTCCTGGGGGACTGGGGAGAAAGGTCAGAGAATCCCATTGACTCAGATACACACTAGTCCTGGGGGTCTGGGGAGAAAGGTCAGAGAGAGTCCCATTGACTCAGATACACACTGGTCCTAGGGGACTGGGGAGAATGTTCAGAGAGACTCCCATTGACTTAGGTACACACTGGTCCTGGGGGACTGGGGAGAAAGATCAGAGAGAGTCCGATTGACTCAGATACACACTAGTCCTGGGGGACTGGGGAGAAAGGTCAGAGAGAGACCCATTGACTCAGGTACACACTGGCCCTGGGGGCTGGGGAGAAAGGTCTGAGAGAGTCCCATTGACACAGATGAACACCGGTCATAGGGATAGACTGGGGAGAAATCAGAGAGAGTCCCTTTGACTCAGATACACTCTGGTCCTGTGGGACTGGGGAGTAAGGTCAGAGAGAGTCCCATTGAATCAGATACACTCAAGTCCTGGGGGACTGGGGAGAAAGGTCAGAGAGAGTCCCATTGACTCAGATACACACTGGTCCTGGGGATAGACTGGGGAGAAAGGTCAGAGAGAGTCCCATTGATTCAGGTACACACTGGTCCTGGGGGACTGGGGAGAAAGATCAGAGAGAGTCCCATTGACTGAGATACACACTGGTCCTGGGGGACTGGGGAGAAAGGTCAGAGAGATTCCCACTGATTCAGATACACACTGGTCCTGTGGATAGATTGGGGAGAAAGGTCAGAGAGAGTCCCATTAACTCAGATATACACTGGTCCTGGGGATAGACTGGGGAGAAAGGTCAGAGAGAGTCCCATTGACTCAGATACACACTGGTCCTGGGGGACTGGGGAGAAAGGTCAGAGAGAGTCCCATTGACTCAGATACACTCTGGTCCTGGGGGACTGGGGAGAAAGATCAGAGAGAGTCCCATTGACTCAGATACACTCTCGTCCTGGGGGACTTGGGAGAAAGCTCAGAGCGAGTCTCATTGACTCAGATGCACACTGGTCCTGGGGGTATACTGGGGGGAAAGGTCAGAGAGACTCCCATTGACTCAGATAAACACTGGTCCTGGGGATAGACTGGGCAGAAAGCTCAGAGAGAGTCCCATTGACTCAGATACACACTGGTCCTGGGGGACAGGGGAGAAAGGTCAGAGAGTGTACCATTGACTCAGATACACACTGGTCCTGGGGATCGACTGGGGAGAAAGGTCAGAGAGAGTCCCATTGACTCAGATAAACACTGGTCCTGGGGATAGACAGGGGATAAAGGTCAGAGAGAGTCCCATTGATTCAGATAAACACTGGTCCTGGGGATAGACTGGGGAGAAAGGTCAGAGAGAGTCCCATTGACACAGATAAACACCGGTCATGGGGATAGACTGGGGAGAAAGGTCAGAGAGAGTCCCATTGACTGAGATACACACTGGTCCTGGGGGACTGGGGAGAAAGGTCAGAGACAGTCCCATTGACTCAGATACACTCTGGTCCTGGGGGACTGGGGAGAAAGATCAGAGAGAGTCCCATTGACTCAGATACACTCTCGTCCTGGGGGACTGGGGAGAAAGGTCAGAGAGAGTCCCATTGACTCAGATGCACTCTGGTCCTGGGGGACTGGGGAGAAAGGTCAGAGAGAGTCCCATTGACTCAGATACACACTGGTCCTGGGGATAGACTGGGGAGAAAGTTCAGAGAGAGTCCCATTGACTCAGATACACACTGGTCCTGGGGGATAGACTGTGGAGAAAGGTCAGAGAGTCCCATTGACTCAGATACACACTGTTCCTGGGGGATATACTGGGGAGAAAGATCAGAGAAATTCCCATTGACTCAGACAAACACTGGTCCTGGGGATAGACTGGGGAGAAACGTCAGAGACAGTCCCATTGACTCAGATACACACTGGTCCTGGGGGACTGGGGAGAAAGGTCAGAGAGAGTCCCATTGACTCAGATACACTCTGGTCCTGGGGGACTGGGGAGAAAGATCAGAGAGAGTCCCATTGACTCAGATACACTCTCGTCCTGGGGGACTTGGGAGAAAGCTCAGAGAGAGTCTCATTGACTCAGATGCACACTGGTCCTGGGGCTATACTGGGGGGAAAGGTCAGAGAGACTCCCATTGACTCAGATAAACACTGGTCCTGGGGATAGACTGGGGAGAAAGCTCAGAGAGAGTCCCATTGACTCAGATACAAACTGGTCCTGGGGGACAGGGGAGAAAGGTCAGAGAGTATACCATTGACTCAGATACACACTGGTCCTGGGGATCGACTGGGGAGAAAGGTCAGAGAGAGTCCCATTGACTCAGATAAACACTGGTCCTGGGGATAGACTGGGGAGAAAGGTCAAAGAGAGTCCCATTGATTCAGATAAACACTGGTCCTGGGGATAGACTGGGGAGAAAGGTCAGAGAGAGTCCCATTGACACAGATAAACACCGGTCATGGGGATAGACTGGGGAGAAATGTCAGAGACAGTCCCATTGACTCAGATACACTCTTGACCTGGGGATAGACTGGGGAGAAACGTCAGAGACAGTCCCATTGACTCAGATACACACTGGTCCTGGAGGACTGGGGAGAAAGGTCAGAGAGAGTCCCATTGACTCAGATACACACTGCTCCTGGGGGACTGGGGAGAAAGATCAGAGAGAGTCCCATTGACTCAGATACACTCTCGTCCTGGGGGACTTGTGAGAAAGCTCAGAGAGAGTCTCATTGACTCAGATGCACACTGGTCCTGGGGGTATACTGGGGGGAAAGGTCAGAGAGACTCCCATTGACTCAGATAAACACTGGTCCTGGGGGACAGGGGAGAAAGGTCAGAGAGTGTACCATTGACTCAGATACACACTGGTCCTGGGGATCGACTGGGGAGAAAGGTCAGAGAGAGTCCCATTGACTCAGATAAACACTGGTCCTGGGGATAGACTGGGGAGAAAGGTCAGAGAGAGTCCCATTGATTCAGATAAACACTGGTCCTGGGGATAGACTGGGGAGAAAGGTCAGAGAGAGTCCCATTGACACAGATAAACACCGGTCATGGGGATAGACTGGGGAGAAAGATCAGAGAGAGTCCCATTGACTCAGATACACTCTCGTCCTGGGGGACTGGGGAGAAATGTCAGAGAGAGTCCCATTGACTCAGATACACTCTGGTCCTGGGGGACTGGGGAGAAAGATCAGAGAAATTCCCATTGACTCAGATAAACACTGGTCCTGGGGATAGACTGGGGAGAAACGTCAGAGACAGTCCCATTGACTCAGATACACACTGGTCCTGGGGGTCTGGGGAGAAAGTTCAGAGAGAGTCCCATTGACTCAGATACACACTGGTCCTGTGGATAGACTGGGGAGAAAGATAAGAGAGAGTCCCATTGACTCAGATACACACTGGTCCTGGGGATAGTCTGGGGAGAAAGGTAAGAGAGAGTCCCATTGACTCAGATACACACTGGTCCTGGGGATAGACTGGGGAGAAAGGTCAGAGAGTCCCATTGACTCAGATACACACTGGTCCTGGGGGTCTGGGGAGAAAGATCAGAGAGAGTCCCATTGACTCAGATACACACTGGTCCTTGGGGACTGGGGAGAAAGGTCAGAGAGAGTCCCATTGATTCAGTTGCACACGGGACCTGGGGGACTGGGGAGAAATATCAGAGAGAGTCCCATTGACTCAGATACACACTGGTCCTGGGGGATAGACTGTGGAGAAAGGTCAGAGAGTCCCATTGACTCAGATACACACTGGTCCTGGGGCATATACTTGGGAGAAAGGTCAGAGAGAGTCCCATTGACTCAGATACACACTGGTCCTGGGGGACTGGGGAGACATGTCAGAGAGAGTCCCATTGACTCAGGTACACACGGGTCCTGGGGGACTGGGGAAAAGATCAGAGAGAGTCCCATTGACTCAGATACACACTGCTCCTGGGGGACTGGGGAGAAAGGTCAGAGAATCGCATTGACTCAGATACACACTCGTCCTGTGGGTCTGGGGAGAAAGGTCAGAGAGAGTCCAATTGACTCAGATACACTCTGGTCCTGGGGGACTGGGGAGAAAGATCAGAGAGAGTCCCATTGACTCAGATACACTCTCGTTCTGGGGGACTTCGGAGAAAGCTCAGAGAGAGTCTCATTGACTCAGATGCACACTGGTCCTGGGGGATATACTGGGGGGAAATGTCAGAGAGAGTCCCATTGACTCAGATAAACACTGGTCCTGGGGATAGACTGGGAAGAAAGGTCAGAAAGAGTCCCATTGATTCAGATAAATACTGGTCCTGGGTATAGACTGGGGAGAAAGGTCAGAGAGAGTCCCATTGACACAGATAAACACCGGTCATGGGGATAGACTGGGGAGAAAGGTCAGAGAGAGTCCCATTGACTCAGATACACACTGGACTTGGGGGACTGGGGAGAAAGGTCAGAGACAGTCCCATTGACTCAGATACACTCTGGTCCTGGGGGACTGGGAGAAAGATCAGAGAGAGTCCCATTGACTCAGATACACTCTCGTCCTGGGGGACTGGGGAGAAAGGTCAGAGAGAGTCCCATTGACTCAGATACACTCTGGTCCTGGGGGACTGGGGAGAAAGGTCAGAGAGAGTCCCATTGACTCAGATACACACTGGCCCTGGGGATAGACTGGGGAGAAAGGTCAGAGAGAGTCCCATTGACTCAGATACACACTGGTCATGGGGGATAGACTGTGGAGAAAGGTCAGAGAGTCCCATTGACTCAGATACACACTGGTCCTGGGGGATATACTTGGGAGAAAGGTCAGAGAAATTCCCATTGACTCAGATAAACACTGGTCCTGGGGATAGACTGGGGAGAAACGTCAGAGAGAGTCCCATTGACTCAGATACACACTGATCCTGGGGGACTGGGGTGAAAGTTCAGAGAGAGTCCCATTGACTCAGATACACACTGGTCCTGGGGATAGACTGGGGAGAAATGTCAGAGAGAGTTCCATTGATTCAGTTGCACACGGGACCTGGGGGACTGGGGAGAAAGATCAGAGAGAGTCCCATTGACTCAGATACACACTGGTCCTGGGGATAGACTGGGGAGAAAGGTCAGAGAGTTCCATTGACTCAGATACACACTGGTCCTGGGGGACTGGGGAGAAAGGTCAGAGAGTCCCATTGACTCAGATACACACTGGTCCTGGGGGATAGACTGTGGAGAAAGGTCAGAGAGAGACCCATTGACTCAGATACACACTGGTCCTGGGGATAGACTGGGGAGAAACGTCAGAGAGAGTTCCATTGACTCAGATACACACTGGTCCTGGGGATAGACTGGGGAGAAATGTCAGAGAGTCCCATTGACTCAGATACACAATCGTCCTGGGGGTCTGGTGAGAAAGGTCAGAGAGAGTCCCATTGACTCAGATACACACTGGTCCTGGGGGACTGGAGAGAAATGTCAGAGAGAGGCCCATTGACTCAGGTACACACGGGTCCTGGGGGACTGGGGAAAAGATCAGAGAGAGTCCGATTGACTCAGATACACACAGGTCCTGGGGGACTGGCGAGAAATGTCAGAGAGATTCCCATTGACTCAGGTACACACTGGTCATGGGGATAGACTGGGGAGAAAGGTCAGAGAGAACCCCATTGACTCAGTTACACACTAGTCCTGGGGGACTGGGGAGAAAGGTCAGAGAGAGACTCATTGACTCAGATACACACTGGCCCTGGGGGCTGGGGAGAAAGGTCTGAGAGAGTCCCATTGACACAGATAAACACCGGTCATAGGGATAGACTGGGGAGAAATCAGAGAGAGTCCCTTTGACTCAGATACACTCTGGTCCTGTGGGACTGGGGAGAAAGGTCAGAGAGAGTCCCATTGACTCAGATGCACACTGGTCCTGGGGATAGACTGGGGAGAAAGGTCAGAGAGAGTCCCATTGACTCAGATACGCACTGGTCCTGGGGGATATACTGGGGAGAAAGGTCAGAGAGATTCCCAATGACTCAGATAAACACTGGTCCTGGTGATAGACTGGGGAGAAACGTCAGAGAGAGTCCCATTGTCTCAGATACACAGTGGTCCTGGGGGACTGGGGAGAAAGGTCAGAGAGAGTCCCATTGACTCAGGTACACACTGGTCCTGTGGATAGACAGGGTGAAAGTTCAGAGAGAGTCCCATTGACTCACATACACGTTGGTCCTGGGGATAGACTGGGGAGAAAGGTCAGAGAGAGTCCCATTGACTCAGATACACACTGGTCCTGGGGGACTGGGGAGAAAGTTGAGAGAGAGTCCCATTGACTCAGATACACACTGGTCCTGGGGAAAGACTGGGGAGAAAGGTAAGAGAGAGTCCCATTGACTCAGATACACACTGGTCCTGGGGATAGACTGGGGAGAAAGGTCAGAGAGTGTCCCATTGACTCAGATAAACACTGGTCCAGGGGATAGAATGGGAAGAAAGGTCAGAGAGTCCCATTGACTCAGATACACACTGGTCCTGGGGGACTGGGGAGAAAGTTCAGAGAGAGTCCCATTGATTCAGGTACACACTGGTCCTGGGGGACTGGGGAGAAAGATCAGAGAGAGTCCCATTGATTCAGGTACACACTGGTCCTGGGGGACTGGGGAGAAAGATCAGAGAGAGTCCCATTGACTCAGATACACACAGGTCCTGGGGGACTGGGGAGAAAGGTCAGAGAGATTCCCACTGATTCAGATACACACTGGTCCTGTGGATAGATTGGGGAGAAAGGTCAGAGAGAGTCTCATTAACTCAGATATACACTGGTCCTGGGGATAGACTGAGGAGAAAGGTCAGAGAGAGTCCCATTGACTCAGATACACACTGGTCCTGGGGGACTAGGGAGAAAGGTCAGAGAGAGTCCCATTGACTCAGATACACTCTCGTCCTGGGGGACTTGGGAGAAAGCTCAGAGAGAGTCTCATTGACTCAGATGCACACTGGTCCTGGGGGTATACTGGGGGGAAAGGTCAGAGAGACTCCCATTGACTCAGATAAACACTGGTCCTGGGGATAGACTGGGGAGAAAGCTCAGAGAGAGTCCCATTGACTCAGATACACACTGGTCCTGGGGGACAGGGGAGAAAGGTCAGAGAGTGTACCATTGACTCAGATACACACTGCTCCTGGGAATCGACTGGGGAGAAAGGTCAGAGAGAGTCCCATTGACTCAGATAAACACTGGTCCTGGGGATAGACTGGGGAGAAAGGTCAGAGAGAGTCCCATTGATTCAGATAAACACTGGTCCTGGGGATAGACTGGGGAGAAAGGTCAGAGAGAGTCCCATTGACACAGATAAACACCGGTCATGGGGATAGACTGGGGAGAAAGGTCAGAGAGAGTCCCATTGACTCAGATACACACTGGTCCTAGGGGACTGGGGAGAATGTTCAGAGAGAGGCCCATTGACTCAGGTACACACTGGTCCTGGGGGACTGGGGAGAACGATCAGAGAGAGTCCGATTGACTCAGATACACAAAGGTCCTGGGGGACTGGCGAGAAAGGTCAGAGAGATTCCCATTGACTCAGGTACACACTGGTCATGGGGATAGACTGGGGAGAAAGGTCAGAGAGAACCCCATTGACTCAGATACACACTGGTCCTGGGGGACTGGGGAGAAAGGTCAGAGAGAGACCCATTGACTCAGATACACACTGGCCCTGGGGGCTGGGGAGAAAGGTCTGAGATAGTCCCATTGACACAGATGAACACCGGTCATAGGGATAGACTGGGGAGAAATCAGAGAGAGTCCCTTTGACTCAGATACACTCTGGTCCTGTGGGACTGGGGAGAAAGGTCAGAGAGAGTCCCATTGAATCAGATACACTCAAGTCCTGGGGGACTGGGGAGAAAGGTCAGAGAGAGTCCCATTGACTCAGATACACACTGGTCCTGGGGATAGACTGGGGAGAAAGGTCAGAGAGAGTCCCATTGACTCAGATACACACTGGTCCTGGGGGATAGACTGGGGAGAAAGGTCAGAGAATCCCATTGACTCAGATACGCACTGGTCCTGGGGATAGACTGGGGAGAAAGGTCAGAGAGTCCCATTGACTCAGATACACACTGGTCCTGGGGGTCTGGGGAGAAAGATCAGAGAGAGTCCCATTGACTCAGATACACACTGGTCCTTGGGGACTGGGGAGAAAGGTCAGAGAGAGTCCCATTGATTCAGTTGCACACGGGACCTGGGGGACTGGGGAGAAATATCAGAGAGAGTCCCATTGACTCAGATACACACTGGTCCTGGGGGATAGACTGTGGAGAAAGGTCAGAGAGTCCCATTGACTCAGATACACACTGGTCCTGGGGCATATACTTGGGAGAAAGGTCAGAGAGAGTCCCATTGACTCAGATACACACTGGTCCTGGGGGACTGGGGAGACATGTCAGAGAGAGTCCCATTGACTCAGGTACACACGGGTCCTGGGGGACTGGGGAAAAGATCAGAGAGAGTCCCATTGACTCAGATACACACTGCTCCTGGGGGACTGGGGAGAAAGGTCAGAGAATCGCATTGACTCAGATACACACTCGTCCTGTGGGTCTGGGGAGAAAGGTCAGAGAGAGTCCAATTGACTCAGATACACTCTGGTCCTGGGGGACTGGGGAGAAAGATCAGAGAGAGTCCCATTGACTCAGATACACTCTCGTTCTGGGGGACTTCGGAGAAAGCTCAGAGAGAGTCTCATTGACTCAGATGCACACTGGTCCTGGGGGATATACTGGGGGGAAATGTCAGAGAGAGTCCCATTGACTCAGATAAACACTGGTCCTGGGGATAGACTGGGAAGAAAGGTCAGAAAGAGTCCCATTGATTCAGATAAATACTGGTCCTGGGTATAGACTGGGGAGAAAGGTCAGAGAGAGTCCCATTGACACAGATAAACACCGGTCATGGGGATAGACTGGGGAGAAAGGTCAGAGAGAGTCCCATTGACTCAGATACACACTGGACTTGGGGGACTGGGGAGAAAGGTCAGAGACAGTCCCATTGACTCAGATACACTCTGGTCCTGGGGGACTGGGAGAAAGATCAGAGAGAGTCCCATTGACTCAGATACACTCTCGTCCTGGGGGACTGGGGAGAAAGGTCAGAGAGAGTCCCATTGACTCAGATACACTCTGGTCCTGGGGGACTGGGGAGAAAGGTCAGAGAGAGTCCCATTGACTCAGATACACACTGGCCCTGGGGATAGACTGGGGAGAAAGGTCAGAGAGAGTCCCATTGACTCAGATACACACTGGTCATGGGGGATAGACTGTGGAGAAAGGTCAGAGAGTCCCATTGACTCAGATACACACTGGTCCTGGGGGATATACTTGGGAGAAAGGTCAGAGAAATTCCCATTGACTCAGATAAACACTGGTCCTGGGGATAGACTGGGGAGAAACGTCAGAGAGAGTCCCATTGACTCAGATACACACTGATCCTGGGGGACTGGGGTGAAAGTTCAGAGAGAGTCCCATTGACTCAGATACACACTGGTCCTGGGGATAGACTGGGGAGAAATGTCAGAGAGAGTTCCATTGATTCAGTTGCACACGGGACCTGGGGGACTGGGGAGAAAGATCAGAGAGAGTCCCATTGACTCAGATACACACTGGTCCTGGGGATAGACTGGGGAGAAAGGTCAGAGAGTTCCATTGACTCAGATACACACTGGTCCTGGGGGACTGGGGAGAAAGGTCAGAGAGTCCCATTGACTCAGATACACACTGGTCCTGGGGGATAGACTGTGGAGAAAGGTCAGAGAGAGACCCATTGACTCAGATACACACTGGTCCTGGGGATAGACTGGGGAGAAACGTCAGAGAGAGTTCCATTGACTCAGATACACACTGGTCCTGGGGATAGACTGGGGAGAAATGTCAGAGAGTCCCATTGACTCAGATACACAATCGTCCTGGGGGTCTGGTGAGAAAGGTCAGAGAGAGTCCCATTGACTCAGATACACACTGGTCCTGGGGGACTGGAGAGAAATGTCAGAGAGAGGCCCATTGACTCAGGTACACACGGGTCCTGGGGGACTGGGGAAAAGATCAGAGAGAGTCCGATTGACTCAGATACACACAGGTCCTGGGGGACTGGCGAGAAATGTCAGAGAGATTCCCATTGACTCAGGTACACACTGGTCATGGGGATAGACTGGGGAGAAAGGTCAGAGAGAACCCCATTGACTCAGATACACACTAGTCCTGGGGGACTGGGGAGAAAGGTCAGAGAGAGACCCATTGACTCAGATACACACTGGCCCTGGGGGCTGGGGAGAAAGGTCTGAGAGAGTCCCATTGACACAGATAAACACCGGTCATAGGGATAGACTGGGGAGAAATCAGAGAGAGTCCCTTTGACTCAGATACACTCTGGTCCTGTGGGACTGGGGAGAAAGGTCAGAGAGAGTCCCATTGACTCAGATGCACACTGGTCCTGGGGATAGACTGGGGAGAAAGGTCAGAGAGAGTCCCATTGACTCAGATACGCACTGGTCCTGGGGGATATACTGGGGAGAAAGGTCAGAGAGATTCCCAATGACTCAGATAAACACTGGTCCTGGTGATAGACTGGGGAGAAACGTCAGAGAGAGTCCCATTGTCTCAGATACACAGTGGTCCTGGGGGACTGGGGAGAAAGGTCAGAGAGAGTCCCATTGACTCAGGTACACACTGGTCCTGTGGATAGACAGGGTGAAAGTTCAGAGAGAGTCCCATTGACTCACATACACGTTGGTCCTGGGGATAGACTGGGGAGAAAGGTCAGAGAGAGTCCCATTGACTCAGATACACACTGGTCCTGGGGGACTGGGGAGAAAGTTGAGAGAGAGTCCCATTGACTCAGATACACACTGGTCCTGGGGAAAGACTGGGGAGAAAGGTAAGAGAGAGTCCCATTGACTCAGATACACACTGGTCCTGGGGATAGACTGGGGAGAAAGGTCAGAGAGTGTCCCATTGACTCAGATAAACACTGGTCCAGGGGATAGAATGGGAAGAAAGGTCAGAGAGTCCCATTGACTCAGATACACACTGGTCCTGGGGGACTGGGGAGAAAGTTCAGAGAGAGTCCCATTGATTCAGGTACACACTGGTCCTGGGGGACTGGGGAGAAAGATCAGAGAGAGTCCCATTGATTCAGGTACACACTGGTCCTGGGGGACTGGGGAGAAAGATCAGAGAGAGTCCCATTGACTCAGATACACACAGGTCCTGGGGGACTGGGGAGAAAGGTCAGAGAGATTCCCACTGATTCAGATACACACTGGTCCTGTGGATAGATTGGGGAGAAAGGTCAGAGAGAGTCTCATTAACTCAGATATACACTGGTCCTGGGGATAGACTGAGGAGAAAGGTCAGAGAGAGTCCCATTGACTCAGATACACACTGGTCCTGGGGGACTAGGGAGAAAGGTCAGAGAGAGTCCCATTGACTCAGATACACTCTCGTCCTGGGGGACTTGGGAGAAAGCTCAGAGAGAGTCTCATTGACTCAGATGCACACTGGTCCTGGGGGTATACTGGGGGGAAAGGTCAGAGAGACTCCCATTGACTCAGATAAACACTGGTCCTGGGGATAGACTGGGGAGAAAGCTCAGAGAGAGTCCCATTGACTCAGATACATACTGGTCCTGGGGGACAGGGGAGAAAGGTCAGAGAGTGTACCATTGACTCAGATACACACTGCTCCTGGGAATCGACTGGGGAGAAAGGTCAGAGAGAGTCCCATTGACTCAGATAAACACTGGTCCTGGGGATAGACTGGGGAGAAAGGTCAGAGAGAGTCCCATTGATTCAGATAAACACTGGTCCTGGGGATAGACTGGGGAGAAAGGTCAGAGAGAGTCCCATTGACACAGATAAACACCGGTCATGGGGATAGACTGGGGAGAAAGGTCAGAGAGAGTCCCATTGACTCAGATACACACTGGTCCTAGGGGACTGGGGAGAATGTTCAGAGAGAGGCCCATTGACTCAGGTACACACTGGTCCTGGGGGACTGGGGAGAACGATCAGAGAGAGTCCGATTGACTCAGATACACAAAGGTCCTGGGGGACTGGCGAGAAAGGTCAGAGAGATTCCCATTGACTCAGGTACACACTGGTCATGGGGATAGACTGGGGAGAAAGGTCAGAGAGAACCCCATTGACTCAGATACACACTGGTCCTGGGGGACTGGGGAGAAAGGTCAGAGAGAGACCCATTGACTCAGATACACACTGGCCCTGGGGGCTGGGGAGAAAGGTCTGAGATAGTCCCATTGACACAGATGAACACCGGTCATAGGGATAGACTGGGGAGAAATCAGAGAGAGTCCCTTTGACTCAGATACACTCTGGTCCTGTGGGACTGGGGAGAAAGGTCAGAGAGAGTCCCATTGAATCAGATACACTCAAGTCCTGGGGGACTGGGGAGAAAGGTCAGAGAGAGTCCCATTGACTCAGATACACACTGGTCCTGGGGATAGACTGGGGAGAAAGGTCAGAGAGAGTCCCATTGACTCAGATACACACTGGTCCTGGGGGATAGACTGGGGAGAAAGGTCAGAGAATCCCATTGACTCAGATACGCACTGGTCCTGGGGATATACTGGGGAGAAATGTCAGAGAGAGTCCCATTGACACAGATAAACACCGGTCATGGGGATAGACTGGGGAGAATGGTCAGAGAGAGTCCCATTGACTCAGATACACACTGGTCCTGGGGGACTGGGGAGAAAGGTCAGAGACAGTGCCATTGACTCAGATACACTCTGGTCCTGGGGGACTGGGGAGAAAGATCAGAGAGAGTCCCATTGACTCAGATACACTCTCGTCCTGGGGGACTGGGGAGAAAGGTCAGAGAGAGTCTCATTGACTCAGATGCACACTGGTCCTGGGGGATATACTGGGGGGAAAGGTCAGAGAGACTCCCATTGACTCAGATAAACACTGGTCCTGGGGATATACTGGGGAGAAAGCTCAGAGTCCCATTGACTCAGATACACACTGGTCCTGGGGGACATGGGAGAAAGGTCAGAGAGTGTACCATTGACTCAGATACACACTGGTCCTGGGGATCGACTGGGGAGAAAGGTCAGAGAGAGTCCCATTGACTCAGATAAACACTGGTCCTGGGGATAGACTGGGAAGAAAGGTCAGAAAGAGTCCCATTGATTCAGATAAATACTGGTCCTGGGGATAGACTTGGGAGAAAGGTCAGAGAGAGTCCCATTGACACAGATAAACACCGGTCATGGGGATAGACTGGGGAGAAAGGTCAGAGAGAGTCCCATTGACTCAGATACACACTGGTCCTGGGGGACTGGGGAGAAAGGTCAGAGACAGTCCCATTGACTCAAATACACTCTGGTCCTGGGGGACTGGGGAGAAAGATCAGAGAGAGTCCCATTGACTCAGATACACTCTCGTCCTGGGGGACTGGGGAGAAAGGTCAGAGAGAGTCCCATTGACTCAGATACACTCTGGTCCTGGGGGACTGGGGAGAAAGATCAGAGAGAGTCCCATTGACTCAGATACACACTGGTCCGGGGGATAGACTGGGGAGAAAGGTCAGAGAGAGTCCCATTGACTCAGATACACAATGGTCATGGGGGATAGACTGTGGAGAAAGGTCAGAGAGTCCCATTGACTCAGATACACACTGGTCCTGGGGGATATACTGGGGAGAAAGGTCAGAGAAATTCCCATTGACTCAGATAAACACTGGTCCTGGGGATAGACTGGGGAGAAACGTCAGAGAGAGTCCCATTGACTCAGATACACACTGGTCCTGGGGGACTGGGGTGAAAGTTCAGAGAGAGTCCCATTGACTCAGATACACACTGGTCCTGGGGATAGACTGGGGAGAAATGTCAGAGCGTCCCATTGACTCAGATACACACTGGTCGTGGGGGTCTGGGGAGAAAGGTCAGAGAGAGTCCCCTTGACTCAGATACACACTGGTCCTGGGGATAGACTGGGGAGAAAGGTCAGAGAGTCCCATTGACTCAGATACACACTGGTCCTGGGGGTCTGGGGAGAAAGATCAGAGAGAGTCCCATTGACTCAGATACACACTGGTCCTGGGGGACTGGGGAGAAAGGTCAGAGAGAGTCCCATTGATTCAGTTGCACACGGGACCTGGGGGACTGGGGAGAAAGATCAGAGAGAGTCCCATTGACTCAGATAAACACTGGTCCTGGGGTCTGGTGAGAAAGGTCAGAGAGAGTCCCATTGACTCAGATACACACTGGTCCTGGGGGACTGGGGAGAAATGTCAGAGAGAGGCCCATTGACTCAGGTACACACGGGTCCTGGGGGACTGGGGAAAAGATGAGAGAGTCCCATTGACTCAGATACACACTGCTCCTGGGGGACTGGGGAGAAAGGTCAGAGAATCCCATTGACTCAGATACACACTAGTCCTGGGGGTCTGGGGAGAAAGGTCAGAGAGAGTCCCATTGACTCAGATACACACTGGTCCTAGGGGACTGGGGAGAATGTTCAGAGAGACTCCCATTGACTTAGGTACACACTGGTCCTGGGGGACTGGGGAGAAAGATCAGAGAGAGTCCGATTGACTCAGATACACACTAGTCCTGGGGGACTGGGGAGAAAGGTCAGAGAGAGACCCATTGACTCAGATACACACTGGCCCTGGGGGCTGGGGAGAAAGGTCTGAGAGAGTCCCATTGACACAGATGAACACCGGTCATAGGGATAGACTGGGGAGAAATCAGAGAGAGTCCCTTTGACTCAGATACACTCTGGTCCTGTGGGACTGGGGAGTAAGGTCAGAGAGAGTCCCATTGAATCAGATACACTCAAGTCCTGGGGGACTGGGGAGAAAGGTCAGAGAGAGTCCCATTGACTCAGATACACACTGGTCCTGGGGATAGACTGGGGAGAAAGGTCAGAGAGAGTCCCATTGATTCAGGTACACACTGGTCCTGGGGGACTGGGGAGAAAGATCAGAGAGAGTCCCATTGACTCAGATACACACAGGTCCTGGGGGACTGGGGAGAAAGGTCAGAGAGATTCCCACTGATTCAGATACACACTGGTCCTGTGGATAGATTGGGGAGAAAGGTCAGAGAGAGTCCCATTAACTCAGATATACACTGGTCCTGGGGATAGACTGGGGAGAAAGGTCAGAGAGAGTCCCATTGACTCAGATACACACTGGTCCTGGGGGACTGGGGAGAAAGGTCAGAGAGAGTCCCATTGACTCAGATACACTCTGGTCCTGGGGGACTGGGGAGAAAGATCAGAGAGAGTCCCATTGACTCAGATACACTCTCGTCCTGGGGGACTTGGGAGAAAGCTCAGAGCGAGTCTCATTGACTCAGATGCACACTGGTCCTGGGGGTATACTGGGGGGAAAGGTCAGAGAGACTCCCATTGACTCAGATAAACACTGGTCCTGGGGATAGACTGGGCAGAAAGCTCAGAGAGAGTCCCATTGACTCAGATACACACTGGTCCTGGGGGACAGGGGAGAAAGGTCAGAGAGTGTACCATTGACTCAGATACACACTGGTCCTGGGGATCGACTGGGGAGAAAGGTCAGAGAGAGTCCCATTGACTCAGATAAACACTGGTCCTGGGGATAGACAGGGGATAAAGGTCAGAGAGAGTCCCATTGATTCAGATAAACACTGGTCCTGGGGATAGACTGGGGAGAAAGGTCAGAGAGAGTCCCATTGACACAGATAAACACCGGTCATGGGGATAGACTGGGGAGAAAGGTCAGAGAGAGTCCCATTGACTGAGATACACACTGGTCCTGGGGGACTGGGGAGAAAGGTCAGAGACAGTCCCATTGACTCAGATACACTCTGGTCCTGGGGGACTGGGGAGAAAGATCAGAGAGAGTCCCATTGACTCAGATACACTCTCGTCCTGGGGGACTGGGGAGAAAGGTCAGAGAGAGTCCCATTGACTCAGATGCACTCTGGTCCTGGGGGACTGGGGAGAAAGGTCAGAGAGAGTCCCATTGACTCAGATACACACTGGTCCTGGGGATAGACTGGGGAGAAAGTTCAGAGAGAGTCCCATTGACTCAGATACACACTGGTCCTGGGGGATAGACTGTGGAGAAAGGTCAGAGAGTCCCATTGACTCAGATACACACTGTTCCTGGGGGATATACTGGGGAGAAAGATCAGAGAAATTCCCATTGACTCAGACAAACACTGGTCCTGGGGATAGACTGGGGAGAAACGTCAGAGACAGTCCCATTGACTCAGATACACACTGGTCCTGGGGGACTGGGGAGAAAGGTCAGAGAGAGTCCCATTGACTCAGATACACTCTGGTCCTGGGGGACTGGGGAGAAAGATCAGAGAGAGTCCCATTGACTCAGATACACTCTCGTCCTGGGGGACTTGGGAGAAAGCTCAGAGAGAGTCTCATTGACTCAGATGCACACTGGTCCTGGGGCTATACTGGGGGGAAAGGTCAGAGAGACTCCCATTGACTCAGATAAACACTGGTCCTGGGGATAGACTGGGGAGAAAGCTCAGAGAGAGTCCCATTGACTCAGATACAAACTGGTCCTGGGGGACAGGGGAGAAAGGTCAGAGAGTATACCATTGACTCAGATACACACTGGTCCTGGGGATCGACTGGGGAGAAAGGTCAGAGAGAGTCCCATTGACTCAGATAAACACTGGTCCTGGGGATAGACTGGGGAGAAAGGTCAAAGAGAGTCCCATTGATTCAGATAAACACTGGTCCTGGGGATAGACTGGGGAGAAAGGTCAGAGAGAGTCCCATTGACACAGATAAACACCGGTCATGGGGATAGACTGGGGAGAAATGTCAGAGACAGTCCCATTGACTCAGATACACTCTTGACCTGGGGATAGACTGGGGAGAAACGTCAGAGACAGTCCCATTGACTCAGATACACACTGGTCCTGGAGGACTGGGGAGAAAGGTCAGAGAGAGTCCCATTGACTCAGATACACACTGCTCCTGGGGGACTGGGGAGAAAGATCAGAGAGAGTCCCATTGACTCAGATACACTCTCGTCCTGGGGGACTTGTGAGAAAGCTCAGAGAGAGTCTCATTGACTCAGATGCACACTGGTCCTGGGGGTATACTGGGGGGAAAGGTCAGAGAGACTCCCATTGACTCAGATAAACACTGGTCCTGGGGGACAGGGGAGAAAGGTCAGAGAGTGTACCATTGACTCAGATACACACTGGTCCTGGGGATCGACTGGGGAGAAAGGTCAGAGAGAGTCCCATTGACTCAGATAAACACTGGTCCTGGGGATAGACTGGGGAGAAAGGTCAGAGAGAGTCCCATTGATTCAGATAAACACTGGTCCTGGGGATAGACTGGGGAGAAAGGTCAGAGAGTGTCCCATTGACACAGATAAACACCGGTCATGGGGATAGACTGGGGAGAAAGATCAGAGAGAGTCCCATTGACTCAGATACACTCTCGTCCTGGGGGACTGGGGAGAAATGTCAGAGAGAGTCCCATTGACTCAGATACACTCTGGTCCTGGGGGACTGGGGAGAAAGATCAGAGAAATTCCCATTGACTCAGATAAACACTGGTCCTGGGGATAGACTGGGGAGAAACGTCAGAGACAGTCCCATTGACTCAGATACACACTGGTCCTGGGGGTCTGGGGAGAAAGTTCAGAGAGAGTCCCATTGACTCAGATACACACTGGTCCTGTGGATAGACTGGGGAGAAAGATAAGAGAGAGTCCCATTGACTCAGATACACACTGGTCCTGGGGATAGTCTGGGGAGAAAGGTAAGAGAGAGTCCCATTGACTCAGATACACACTGGTCCTGGGGATAGACTGGGGAGAAAGGTCAGAGAGTCCCATTGACTCAGATACACACTGGTCCTGGGGGTCTGGGGAGAAAGATCAGAGAGAGTCCCATTGACTCAGATACACACTGGTCCTTGGGGACTGGGGAGAAAGGTCAGAGAGTGTCCCATTGATTCAGTTGCACACGGGACCTGGGGGACTGGGGAGAAATATCAGAGAGAGTCCCATTGACTCAGATACACACTGGTCCTGGGGGATAGACTGTGGAGAAAGGTCAGAGAGTCCCATTGACTCAGATACACACTGGTCCTGGGGCATATACTTGGGAGAAAGGTCAGAGAGAGTCCCATTGACTCAGATACACACTGGTCCTGGGGGACTGGGGAGACATGTCAGAGAGAGTCCCATTGACTCAGGTACACACGGGTCCTGGGGGACTGGGGAAAAGATCAGAGAGAGTCCCATTGACTCAGATACACACTGCTCCTGGGGGACTGGGGAGAAAGGTCAGAGAATCGCATTGACTCAGATACACACTCGTCCTGTGGGTCTGGGGAGAAAGGTCAGAGAGAGTCCAATTGACTCAGATACACTCTGGTCCTGGGGGACTGGGGAGAAAGATCAGAGAGAGTCCCATTGACTCAGATACACTCTCGTTCTGGGGGACTTCGGAGAAAGCTCAGAGAGAGTCTCATTGACTCAGATGCACACTGGTCCTGGGGGATATACTGGGGGGAAATGTCAGAGAGAGTCCCATTGACTCAGATAAACACTGGTCCTGGGGATAGACTGGGAAGAAAGGTCAGAAAGAGTCCCATTGATTCAGATAAATACTGGTCCTGGGTATAGACTGGGGAGAAAGGTCAGAGAGAGTCCCATTGACACAGATAAACACCGGTCATGGGGATAGACTGGGGAGAAAGGTCAGAGAGAGTCCCATTGACTCAGATACACACTGGACTTGGGGGACTGGGGAGAAAGGTCAGAGACAGTCCCATTGACTCAGATACACTCTGGTCCTGGGGGACTGGGAGAAAGATCAGAGAGAGTCCCATTGACTCAGATACACTCTCGTCCTGGGGGACTGGGGAGAAAGGTCAGAGAGAGTCCCATTGACTCAGATACACTCTGGTCCTGGGGGACTGGGGAGAAAGGTCAGAGAGAGTCCCATTGACTCAGATACACACTGGCCCTGGGGATAGACTGGGGAGAAAGGTCAGAGAGAGTCCCATTGACTCAGATACACACTGGTCATGGGGGATAGACTGTGGAGAAAGGTCAGAGAGTCCCATTGACTCAGATACACACTGGTCCTGGGGGATATACTTGGGAGAAAGGTCAGAGAAATTCCCATTGACTCAGATAAACACTGGTCCTGGGGATAGACTGGGGAGAAACGTCAGAGAGAGTCCCATTGACTCAGATACACACTGATCCTGGGGGACTGGGGTGAAAGTTCAGAGAGAGTCCCATTGACTCAGATACACACTGGTCCTGGGGATAGACTGGGGAGAAATGTCAGAGAGAGTTCCATTGATTCAGTTGCACACGGGACCTGGGGGACTGGGGAGAAAGATCAGAGAGAGTCCCATTGACTCAGATACACACTGGTCCTGGGGATAGACTGGGGAGAAAGGTCAGAGAGTTCCATTGACTCAGATACACACTGGTCCTGGGGGACTGGGGAGAAAGGTCAGAGAGTCCCATTGACTCAGATACACACTGGTCCTGGGGGATAGACTGTGGAGAAAGGTCAGAGAGAGACCCATTGACTCAGATACACACTGGTCCTGGGGATAGACTGGGGAGAAACGTCAGAGAGAGTTCCATTGACTCAGATACACACTGGTCCTGGGGATAGACTGGGGAGAAATGTCAGAGAGTCCCATTGACTCAGATACACAATCGTCCTGGGGGTCTGGTGAGAAAGGTCAGAGAGAGTCCCATTGACTCAGATACACACTGGTCCTGGGGGACTGGAGAGAAATGTCAGAGAGAGGCCCATTGACTCAGGTACACACGGGTCCTGGGGGACTGGGGAAAAGATCAGAGAGAGTCCGATTGACTCAGATACACACAGGTCCTGGGGGACTGGCGAGAAATGTCAGAGAGATTCCCATTGACTCAGGTACACACTGGTCATGGGGATAGACTGGGGAGAAAGGTCAGAGAGAACCCCATTGACTCAGATACACACTAGTCCTGGGGGACTGGGGAGAAAGGTCAGAGAGAGACCCATTGACTCAGATACACACTGGCCCTGGGGGCTGGGGAGAAAGGTCTGAGAGAGTCCCATTGACACAGATAAACACCGGTCATAGGGATAGACTGGGGAGAAATCAGAGAGAGTCCCTTTGACTCAGATACACTCTGGTCCTGTGGGACTGGGGAGAAAGGTCAGAGAGAGTCCCATTGACTCAGATGCACACTGGTCCTGGGGATAGACTGGGGAGAAAGGTCAGAGAGAGTCCCATTGACTCAGATACGCACTGGTCCTGGGGGATATACTGGGGAGAAAGGTCAGAGAGATTCCCAATGACTCAGATAAACACTGGTCCTGGTGATAGACTGGGGAGAAACGTCAGAGAGAGTCCCATTGACTCAGATGCACACTGGTCCTGGGGATAGACTGGGGAGAAAGGTCAGAGAGAGTCCCATTGACTCAGATACGCACTGGTCCTGGGGGATATACTGGGGAGAAAGGTCAGAGAGATTCCCAATGACTCAGATAAACACTGGTCCTGGTGATAGACTGGGGAGAAACGTCAGAGAGAGTCCCATTGTCTCAGATACACAGTGGTCCTGGGGGACTGGGGAGAAAGGTCAGAGAGAGTCCCATTGACTCAGGTACACACTGGTCCTGGGGATAGACAGGGTGAAAGTTCAGAGAGAGTCCCATTGACTCACATACACGTTGGTCCTGGGGATAGACTGGGGAGAAAGGTCAGAGAGAGTCCCATTGACTCAGATACACACTGGTCCTGGGGAACTGGGGAGAAAGTTGAGAGAGAGTCCCATTGACTCAGATACACACTGGTCCTGGGGAAAGACTGGGGAGAAAGGTAAGAGAGAGTCCCATTGACTCAGATACACACTGGTCCTGGGGATAGACTGGGGAGAAAGGTCAGAGAGTGTCCCATTGACTCAGATAAACACTGGTCCAGGGGATAGAATGGGAAGAAAGGTCAGAGAGTCCCATTGACTCAGATACACACTGGTCCTGGGGGACTGGGGAGAAAGTTCAGAGAGAGTCCCATTGATTCAGGTACACACTGGTCCTGGGGGACTGGGGAGAAAGATCAGAGAGAGTCCCATTGATTCAGGTACACACTGGTCCTGGGGGACTGGGGAGAAAGATCAGAGAGAGTCCCATTGACTCAGATACACACAGGTCCTGGGGGACTGGGGAGAAAGGTCAGAGAGATTCCCACTGATTCAGATACACACTGGTCCTGTGGATAGATTGGGGAGAAAGGTCAGAGAGAGTCTCATTAACTCAGATATACACTGGTCCTGGGGATAGACTGAGGAGAAAGGTCAGAGAGAGTCCCATTGACTCAGATACACACTGGTCCTGGGGGACTAGGGAGAAAGGTCAGAGAGAGTCCCATTGACTCAGATACACTCTCGTCCTGGGGGACTTGGGAGAAAGCTCAGAGAGAGTCTCATTGACTCAGATGCACACTGGTCCTGGGGGTATACTGGGGGGAAAGGTCAGAGAAACTCCCATTGACTCAGATAAACACTGGTCCTGGGGATAGACTGGGGAGAAAGCTCAGAGAGAGTCCCATTGACTCAGATACACACTGGTCCTGGGGGACAGGGGAGAAAGGTCAGAGAGTGTACCATTGACTCAGATACACACTGCTCCTGGGAATCGACTGGGGAGAAAGGTCAGAGAGAGTCCCATTGACTCAGATAAACACTGGTCCTGGGGATAGACTGGGGAGAAAGGTCAGAGAGAGTCCCATTGATTCAGATAAACACTGGTCCTGGGGATAGACTGGGGAGAAAGGTCAGAGAGAGTCCCATTGACACAGATAAACACCGGTCATGGGGATAGACTGGGGAGAAAGGTCAGAGAGAGTCCCATTGACTCAGATACACACTGGTCCTGGGGCATATACTGGGAAGAAATGTCAGAGAGATTCCCATTGACTCAGATAAACACTGGTCCTGGGGATAGACTGGGGAGAAACGTCAGAGAGAGTTCCATTGACTCAGATACACACTGGTCCTGGGGATAGACTGGGGAGAAATGTCAGAGAGTCCCATTGACTCAGATACACAATCGTCCTGGGGGTCTGGTGAGAAAGGTCAGAGAGAGTCCCATTGACTCAGATACACACTGGTCCTGGGGGACTGGGGAGAAATGTCAGAGAGAGGCCCATTGACTCAGGTACACACGGGTCCTGGGGGACTGGGGAAAAGATCAGAGAGAGTCCCATTGACTCAGATACACACTGCTCCTGGGGGACTGGGGAGAAAGGTCAGAGAATCCCATTGGCTCAGATAGACACAAGTCCTGGGGGTCTGGGGAGAAAGGTCAGAGAGAGTCCCATTGACTCAGATACACACTGGTCCTAGGGGACTGGGGAGAAAGTTCAGAGAGACTCCCATTGACTCAGGTACACACTGGTCCTGGGGGACTGGGGAGAAAGATCAGAGAGAGTCCGATTGACTCAGATACACACAGGTCCTCGGGGACTGGCGAGAAAGGTCAGAGAGATTCCCATTGACTCAGGTACACACTGGTCATGGGGATAGACTGGGGAGAAAGGTCAGAGAGAACCCCATTGACTCAGATACACACTAGTCCTGGGGGACTGGGGAGAAAGGTCAGAGAGAGACCCATTGACTCAGATACACACTGGCACTGGGGGCTGGGGAGAAAGGTCTGAGAGAGTCCCATTGACACTGATAAACACCGGTCATAGGGATAGACTGGGGAGAAATCAGAGAGAGTCCCTTTGACTCAGATACACACTGGTCCTGCGGGATAGACTGGGGAGAAAGGTCAGAGAATCCCATTGACTCAGATACGCACTGGTCCTGGGGGATATACTGGGGAGAAAGGTCAGAGAGATTCCCAATGACTCAGATAAACACTGGTCCTGGTGATAGACTGGGGAGAAACGTCAGAGAGAGTCCCATTGTCTCAGATACACAGTGGTCCTGGGGGACTGGGGAGAAAGGTCAGAGAGAGTCCCATTGACTCAGGTACACACTGGTCCTGGGGATAGACAGGGTGAAAGTTCAGAGAGAGTCCCATTGACTCACATACACGTTGGTCCTGGGGATAGACTGGGGAGAAAGGTCAGAGAGAGTCCCATTGACTCAGATACACACTGGTCCTGGGGGACTGGGGAGTAAGTTCAGAGAGAGTCCCATTGACTCAGATACACACTGGTCCTGGGGAAAGACTGGGGAGAAAGGTAAGAGAGAGTCCCATTGACTCAGATACACACTGGTCCTGGGGATAGACTGGGGAGAAAGGTCAGAGAGTGTCCCATTGACTCAGATAAACACTGGTCCAGGGGATAGAATGGGAAGAAAGGTCAGAGAGTCCCATTGACTCAGATACACACTGGTCCTGGGGGTCTGGGGAGAAAGGTCAGAGAGAGTCCCATTGACAAAGATACACACTGGTCCTGGGGGACTGGGGAGAAAGTTCAGAGAGAGTCCCATTGATTCAGGTACACACTGGTCCTGGGGGACTGGGGAGAAAGATCAGAGAGAGTCCCATTGACTCAGATACACACAGGTCCTGGGGGACTGGGGAGAAAGTTCAGAGAGATTCCCACTGATTCAGATACAAACTGGTCCTGTGGATAGATTGGGGAGAAAGGTCAGAGAGAGTCCCATTAACTCAGATATACACTGGTCCTGGGGATAGACTGGGGAGAAAGGTCAGAGAGAGTCCCATTGACTCAGATACACACTGGTCCTGGGGTACTGGGGAGAAAGATCAGAGAGAGTCCCATTGACTCAGATACACTCTCGTCCTGGGGGACTTTGGAGAAAGCTCAGAGAGAGTCTCATTGACTCAGATGCACACTGGTCCTGGGGGTATACTGGGGGGAAAGGTCAGAGAGACTCCCATTGACTCAGATAAACACTGGTCCTGGGGATAGACTGGGGAGAAAGCTCAGAGAGAGTCCCATTGACTCAGATAAACACTGGTCCTGGGGGACAGGGGAGAAAGGTCAGAGAGTGTACCATTGACTCAGATACACACTGGTCCTGGGGATCGACTGGGGAGAAAGGTCAGAGAGAGTCCCATTGACTCAGATAAACACTGGTCCTGGGGATAGACTGGGGAGAAAGGTCAGAGAGAGTCCCATTGATTCAGATAAACACTGGTCCTGGGGATAGACTGGGGAGAAAGGTCAGAGAGAGTCCCATTGACACAGATAAACACCGGTCATGGGGATAGACTGGGGAGAAACGTCAGAGAGAGTTCCATTGACTCAGATACACACTGGTCCTGGGGATAGACTGGGGAGAAATGTCAGAGAGTCCCATTGACTCAGATACACAATCGTCCTGGGGGTCTGGTGAGAAAGGTCAGAGAGAGTCCCATTGACTCAGATACACACTGGTCCTGGGGGACTGGGGAGAAATGTCAGAGAGAGGCCCATTGACTCAGGTACACACGGGTCCTCGGGGACTGGGGAAAAGATCAGAGAGAGTCCCATTGACTCAGATACACACTGCTCCTGGGGGACTGGGGAGAAAGGTCAGAGAATCCCATTGGCTCAGATAGACACAAGTCCTGGGGGTCTGGGGAGAAAGGTCAGAGAGAGTCCCATTGACTCAGATACACACTGGTCCTAGGGGACTGGGGAGAAAGTTCAGAGAGACTCCCATTGACTCAGGTACACACTGGTCCTGGGGGACTGGGGAGAAAGATCAGAGAGAGTCCGATTGACACAGATACACACAGGTCCTCGGGGACTGGCGAGAAAGGTCAGAGAGATTCCCATTGACTCAGGTACACACTGGTCATGGGGATAGACTGGGGAGAAAGGTCAGAGAGAACCCCATTGACTCAGATACACACTAGTCCTGGGGGACTGGGGAGAAAGGTCAGAGAGAGACCCATTGACTCAGATACACACTGGCACTGGGGGCTGGGGAGAAAGGTCTGAGAGAGTCCCATTGACACAGATAAACACCGGTCATAGGGATAGACTGGGGAGAAATCAGAGAGAGTCCCTTTGACTCAGATACACTCTGGTCCTGTGGGACTGGGGAGAAAGGTCAGAGAGAGTCCCATTGACTCAGATACACACTGGTCCTGGGGATAGACTGGGGAGAAAGGTCAGAGAGAGTCCCATTGACTCAGATACACACTGGTCCTGCGGGATAGACTGGGGAGAAAGGTCAGAGAATCCCATTGACTCAGATACGCACTGGTCCTGGGGGATATACTGGGGAGAAAGGTCAGAGAGATTCCCAATGACTCAGATAAACACTGGTCCTGGTGATAGACTGGGGAGAAACGTCAGAGAGAGTCCCATTGTCTCAGATACACAGTGGTCCTGGGGGACTGGGGAGAAAGGTCAGAGAGAGTCCCATTGACTCAGGTACACACTGGTCCTGGGGATAGACAGGGTGAAAGTTCAGAGAGAGTCCCATTGACTCACATACACGTTGGTCCTGGGGATAGACTGGGGAGAAAGGTCAGAGAGAGTCCCATTGACTCAGATACACACTGGTCCTGGGGGACTGGGGAGTAAGTTCAGAGAGAGTCCCATTGACTCAGATACACACTGGTCCTGGGGAAAGACTGGGGAGAAAGGTAAGAGAGAGTCCCATTGACTCAGATACACACTGGTCCTGGGGATAGACTGGGGAGAAAGGTCAGAGAGTGTCCCATTGACTCAGATAAACACTGGTCCAGGGGATAGAATGGGAAGAAAGGTCAGAGAGTCCCATTGACTCAGATACACACTGGTCCTGGGGGTCTGGGGAGAAAGGTCAGAGAGAGTCCCATTGACAAAGATACACACTGGTCCTGGGGGACTGGGGAGAAAGTTCAGAGAGAGTCCCATTGATTCAGGTACACACTGGTCCTGGGGGACTGGGGAGAAAGATCAGAGAGAGTCCCATTGACTCAGATACACACAGGTCCTGGGGGACTGGGGAGAAAGTTCAGAGAGATTCCCACTGATTCAGATACACACTGGTCCTGTGGATAGATTGGGGAGAAAGGTCAGAGAGAGTCCCATTAACTCAGATATACACTGGTCCTGGGGATAGACTGGGGAGAAAGGTCAGAGAGAGTCCCATTGACTCAGATACACACTGGTCCTGGGGGACTGGGGAGAAAGATTAGAGAGAGTCCCATTGACTCAGATACACTCTCGTCCTGGGGGACTTTGGAGAAAGCTCAGAGAGAGTCTCATTGACTCAGATGCACACTGGTCCTGGGGGTATACTGGGGGGAAAGGTCAGAGAGACTCCCATTGACTCAGATAAACACTGGTCCTGGGGATAGACTGGGGAGAAAGCTCAGAGAGAGTCCCATTGACTCAGATAAACACTGGTCCTGGGGGACAGGGGAGAAAGGTCAGAGAGTGTACCATTGACTCAGATACACACTGGTCCTGGGGATCGACTGGGGAGAAAGGTCAGAGAGAGTCCCATTGACTCAGATAAACACTGGTCCTGGGGATAGACTGGGGAGAAAGGTCAGAGAGAGTCCCATTGATTCAGATAAACACTGGTCCTGGGGATAGACTGGGGAGAAAGGTCAGAGAGAGTCCCATTGACACAGATAAACACCGGTCATGGGGATAGACTGGGGAGAAAGATCAGAGAGAGTCCCACTGACTCAGATACACTCTCGTCCTGGGGGACTGGGGAGAAAGGTCAGAGAGAGTCCCATTGACTCAGATACACTCTGGTCCTGGGGGACTGGGGAGAAAGGTCAGAGAGAGTCCCATTGACTCAGATACACACTGGTCCTGGGGATAGACTGGGGAGAAATTTCAGAGAGAGTCCCATTGACTCAGATACACACTGGTCCTGGGGGATAGACTGTGGAGAAAGGTCAGAGAGTCCCATTGACTCAGATACACACTGGTCCTGGGGGATATACTGGGGAGAAAGATCAGAGAAATTCCCATTGACTCAGATAAACACTGGTCCTGGGGATAGACTGGGGAGAAACGTCAGAGACAGTCCCATTGACTCAGATACACACTGGTCCTGGGGGACTGGGGAGAAAGGTCAGAGAGAGTCCCATTGACTCAGATACACTCTGGTCCTGGGGGACTGGGGAGAAAGATCAGAGAGAGTCCCATTGGCTCAGATACACACTGGTCCTAGGGGACTGGGGAGAAAGTTCAGAGAGACTCCCATTGACTCAGGTACACACTGGTCCTGGGGGACTGGGGAGAAAGATCAGAGAGAGTCCGATTGACTCAGATACACACAGGTCCTCGGGGACTGGCGAGAAAGGTCAGAGAGATTCCCATTGACTCAGGTACACACTGGTCATGGGGATAGACTGGGGAGAAAGGTCAGAGAGATCCCCATTGACTCAGATACACACTAGTCCTGGGGGACTGGGGAGAAAGGTCAGAGAGAGACCCATTGACTCAGATACACACTGGCACTGGGGGCTGGGGAGAAAGGTCTGAGAGAGTCCCATTGACACAGATAAACACCGGTCATAGGGATAGACTGGGGAGAAATCAGAGAGAGTCCCTTTGACTCAGATACACTCTGGTCCTGTGGGACTGGGGAGAAAGGTCAGAGAGAGTCCCATTGACTCAGATACACACTGGTCCTGGGGATAGACTGGGGAGAAAGGTCAGAGAGAGTCCCATTGACTCAGATACACACTGGTCCTGCGGGATAGACTGGGGAGAAAGGTCAGAGAATCCCATTGACTCAGATACGCACTGGTCCTGGGGGATATACTGGGGAGAAAGGTCAGAGAGATTCCCAATGACTCAGATAAACACTGGTCCTGGTGATAGACTGGGGAGAAACGTCAGAGAGAGTCCCATTGTCTCAGATACACAGTGGTCCTGGGGGACTGGGGAGAAAGGTCAGAGAGAGTCCCATTGACTCAGGTACACACTGGTCCTGGGGATAGACAGGGTGAAAGTTCAGAGAGAGTCCCATTGACTCACATACACGTTGGTCCTGGGGATAGACTGGGGAAAAAGGTCAGAGAGAGTCCCATTGACTCAGATACACACTGGTCCTGGGGGACTGGGGAGTAAGTTCAGAGAGAGTCCCATTGACTCAGATACACACTGGTCCTGGGGAAAGACTGGGGAGAAAGGTAAGAGAGAGTCCCATTGACTCAGATACACACTGGTCCTGGGGATAGACTGGGGAGAAAGGTCAGAGAGTGTCCCATTGACTCAGATAAACACTGGTCCAGGGGATAGAATGGGAAGAAAGGTCAGAGAGTCCCATTGACTCAGATACACACTGGTCCTGGGGGTCTGGGGAGAAAGGTCAGAGAGAGTCCCATTGACAAAGATACACACTGGTCCTGGGGGACTGGGGAGGAAGTTCAGAGAGAGTCCCATTGATTCAGGTACACACTGGTCCTGGGGGACTGGGGAGAAAAATCAGAGAGAGTCCCATTGACTCAGATACACACAGGTCCTGGGGGACTGGGGAGAAAGTTCAGAGAGATTCCCACTGATTCAGATACACACTGGTCCTGTGGATAGATTGGGGAGAAAGGTCAGAGAGAGTCCCATTAACTCAGATATACACTGGTCCTGGGGATAGACTGGGGAGAAAGGTCAGAGAGAGTCCCATTGACTCAGCTACACACTGGTCCTGGGGGACTGGGGAGAAAGATCAGAGAGAGTCCCATTGACTCAGATACACTCTCGTCCTGGGGGACTTTGGAGAAAGCTCAGAGAGAGTCTCATTGACTCAGATGCACACTGGTCCTGGGGGTATACTGGGGGGAAAGGTCAGAGAGACTCCCATTGACTCAGATAAACACTGGTCCTGGGGATAGACTGGGGAGAAAGCTCAGAGAGAGTCCCATTGACTCAGATAAACACTGGTCCTGGGGGACAGGGGAGAAAGGTCAGAGAGTGTACCATTGACTCAGATACACACTGGTCCTGGGGATCGACTGGGGAGAAAGGTCAGAGAGAGTCCCATTGACTCAGATAAACACTGGTCCTGGGGATAGACTGGGGAGAAAGGTCAGAGAGAGTCCCATTGATTCAGATAAACACTGGTCCTGGGGATAGACTGGGGAGAAAGGTCAGAGAGAGTCCCATTGACACAGATAAACACCGGTCATGGGGATAGACTGGGGAGAAAGATCAGAGAGAGTCCCACTGACTCAGATACACTCTCGTCCTGGGGGACTGGGGAGAAAGGTCAGAGAGAGTCCCATTGACTCAGATACACTCTGGTCCTGGGGGACTGGGGAGAAAGGTCAGAGAGAGTCCCATTGACTCAGATACACACTGGTCCTGGGGATAGACTGGGGAGAAATTTCAGAGAGAGTCCCATTGACTCAGATACACACTGGTCCTGGGGGATAGACTGTGGAGAAAGGTCAGAGAGTCCCATTGACTCAGATACACACTGGACCTGGGGGATATACTGGGGAGAAAGATCAGAGAAATTCCCATTGACTCAGATAAACAATGGTCCTGGGGATAGACTGGGGAGAAACGTCAGAGACAGTCCCATTGACTCAGATACACACTGGTCCTGGGGGACTGGGGAGAAAGGTCAGAGAGAGTCCCATTGACTCAGATACACTCTAGTCCTGGGGGACTGGGGAGAAAGATCAGAGAGAGTCCCATTGACTCAGACACTCTCGTCTTGGGGGACTTGGGAGAAAGCTCAGAGAGAGTCTCATTGACTCAGATGCACACTGGTCCTGGGGGTATACTGGGGGGAAAGGTCAGAGAGACTCCCATTGACTCAGATAAACACTGGTCCTGGGGATAGACTGGGGAGAAAGCTCAGAGAGAGTCCCATTGACACAGATACACACTGGTCCTGGGGGACAGGGGAGAAAGGTCAGAGAGTGTACCATTGACTCAGATACACACTGGTCCTGGGGATCGACTGGGGAGAAAGGTCAGAGAGAGTCCCATTGACTCAGATAAACACTGGTCCTGGGGATAGACTGGGGAGAAAGGTCAGAGAGAGTCCCATTGATTCAGATAAACACTGGTCCTAGGGATAGACTGGGGAGAAATGTCAGAGAGATTCCCATTGACTCAGATATACACTGGTCCTGGGGATAGACTGGGGAGAAACGTCAGAGAGAGTTCCATTGACTCAGATACACACTGGTCCTGGGGATAGACTGGGGAGAAATGTCAGAGAGTCCCATTGACTCAGATACACAATCGTCCTGGGGGTCTGGTGAGAAAGGTCAGAGAGAGTCCCATTGACTCAGATACACACTGGTCCTGGGGGACTGGAGAGAAATGTCAGAGAGAGGCCCATTGACTCAGGTACACACGGGTCCTGGGGGACTGGGGAAAAGATCAGAGAGAGTCCGATTGACTCAGATACACACAGGTCCTGGGGGACTGGCGAGAAAGGTCAGAGAGATTCCCATTGACTCAGGTACACACTGGTCATGGGGATAGACTGGGGAGAAAGGTCAGAGAGAACCCCATTGACTCAGATACACACTAGTCCTGGGGGACTGGGGAGAAAGGTCAGAGAGAGACCCATTGACTCAGATACACACTGGCCCTGGGGGCTGGGGAGAAAGGTCTGAGAGAGTCCCATTGACACAGATAAACACCGGTCATAGGGATAGACTGGGGAGAAATCAGAGAGAGTCCCTTTGACTCAGATACACTCTGGTCCTGTGGGACTGGGCAGAAAGGTCAGAGAGAGTCCCATTGACTCAGATACACACTGGTCCTGGGGATAGACTGGGGAGAAAGGTCAGAGAGAGTCCCATTGACTCAGATACGCACTGGTCCTGGGGGATATACTGGGGAGAAAGGTCAGAGAGATTCCCAATGACTCAGATAAACACTGGTCCTGGTGATAGACTGGGGAGAAACGTCAGAGAGAGTCCCATTGTCTCAGATACACAGTGGTCCTGGGGGACTGGGGAGAAAGGTCAGAGAGAGTCCCATTGACTCAGGTACACACTGGTCCTGGGGATAGACAGGGTGAAAGTTCAGAGAGAGTCCCATTGACTCACATACACGTTGGTCCTGGGGATAGACTGTGGAGAAAGGTCAGAGAGAGTCCCATTGACTCAGATACACACTGGTCCTGGGGGACTGGGGAGAAAGTTCAGAGAGAGTCCCATTGACTCAGATACACACTGGTCCTGGGGAAAGACTGGGGAGAAAGGTAAGAGAGAGTCCCATTGACTCAGATACACACTGGTCCTGGGGATAGACTGGGGAGAAAGGTCAGAGAGTGTCCCATTGACTCAGATAAACACTGGTCCAGGGGATAGAATGGGAAGAAAGGTCAGAGAGTCCCATTGACTCAGATACACACTGGTCCTGGGGGTCTGGGGAGAAAGGTCAGAGAGAGTCCCATTGACAAAGATACACACTGGTCCTGGGGGACTGGGGAGAAAGTTCAGAGAGAGTCCCATTGATTCAGGTACACACTGGTCCTGGGGGACTGGGGAGAAAGGTCAGAGAGAGTCCCATTGACTCAGATACACACAGGTCCTGGGGGACTGGGGAGAAAGGTCAGAGAGATTCCCACTGATTCAGATACACACTGGTCCTGTGGATAGATTGGGGAGAAAGGTCAGAGAGAGTCTCATTAACTCAGATATACACTGGTCCTGGGGATAGACTGGGGAGAAAGGTCAGAGAGAGTCCCATTGACTCAGATACACACTGGTCCTGGGGGACTAGGGAGAAAGGTCAGAGAGAGTCCCATTGACTCAGATACACTCTCGTCCTGGGGGACTTGGGAGAAAGCTCAGAGAGAGTCTCATTGACTCAGATGCACACTGGTCCTGGGGGTATACTGGGGGGAAAGGTCAGAGAGACTCCCATTGACTCAGATAAACACTGGTCCTGGGGATAGACTGGGGAGAAAGCTCAGAGAGAGTCCCATTGACTCAGATACACACTGGTCCTGGGGGACAGGGGAGAAAGGTCAGAGAGTGTACCATTGACTCAGATACACACTGGTCCTGGGAATCGACTGGGGAGAAAGGTCAGAGAGAGTCCCATTGACTCAGATAAACAATGGTCCTGGGGATAGACTGGGGAGAAAGGTCAGAGAGAGTCCCATTGATTCAGATAAACACTGGTCCTGGGGATAGACTGGGCAGAAAGGTCAGAGAGAGTCCCATTGACACAGATACACACTGGTCCTGGGGCATATACTGGGGAGAAATGTCAGAGAGATTCCCATTGACTCAGATAAACACTGGTCCTGGGGATAGACTGGGGAGAAACGTCAGAGAGAGTTCCATTGACTCAGATACACACTGGTCCTGGGGATAGACTGGGGAGAAATGTCAGAGAGTCCCATTGACTCAGATACACAATCGTCCTGGGGGTCTGTTGAGAAAGGTCAGAGAGAGTCCCATTGACTCAGATACACACTGGTCCTGGGGGACTGGGGAGAAATGTCAGAGAGAGGCCCATTGACTCAGGTACACACGGGTCCTGGGGGACTGGGGAAAAGATCAGAGAGAGTCCCATTGACTCAGATACACACTGCTCCTGGGGGACTGGGGAGAAAGGTCAGAGAATCCCATTGGCTCAGATAGACACAAGTCCTGGGGGTCTGGGGAGAAAGGTCAGAGAGAGTCCCATTGACTCAGATACACACTGGTCCTAGGGGACTGGGGAGAAAGTTCAGAGAGACTCCCATTGACTCAGGTACACACTGGTCCTGGGGGACTGGGGAGAAAGATCAGAGAGAGTCCGATTGACTCAGATACACACAGGTCCTCGGGGACTGGCGAGAAAGGTCAGAGAGATTCCCATTGACTCAGGTACACACTGGTCATGGGGATAGACTGGGGAGAAAGGTCAGAGAGAACCCCATTGACTCAGATACACACTAGTCCTGGGGGACTGGGGAGAAAGGTCAGAGAGAGACCCATTGACTCAGATACACACTGGCACTGGGGGCTGGGGAGAAAGGTCTGAGAGAGTCCCATTGACACAGATAAACACCGGTCATAGGGATAGACTGGGGAGAAATCAGAGAGAGTCCCTTTGACTCAGATACACTCTGGTCCTGTGGGACTGGGGAGAAAAATCAGAGAGAGTCCCATTGACTCAGATACACACTGGTCCTGGGGATAGACTGGGGAGAAAGGTCAGAGAGAGTCCCATTGACTCAGATACACACTGGTCCTGCGGGATAGACTGGGGAGAAAGGTCAGAGAATCCCATTGACTCAGATACGCACTGGTCCTGGGGGATATACTGGGGAGAAAGGTCAGAGAGATTCCCAATGACTCAGATAAACACTGGTCCTGGTGATAGACTGGGGAGAAACGTCAGAGAGAGTCCCATTGTCTCAGATACACAGTGGTCCTGGGGGACTGGGGAGAAAGGTCAGAGAGAGTCCCATTGACTCAGGTACACACTGGTCCTGGGGATAGACAGGGTGAAAGTTCAGAGAGAGTCCCATTGACTCACATACACGTTGGTCCTGGGGATAGACTGGGGAGAAAGGTCAGAGAGAGTCCCATTGACTCAGATACACACTGGTCCTGGGGGACTGGGGAGAAAGTTCAGAGAGAGTCCCATTGACTCAGATACACACTGGTCCTGGGGAAAGACTGGGGAGAAAGGTAAGAGAGAGTCCCATTGACTCAGATACACACTGGTCCTGGGGATAGACTGGGGAGAAAGGTCAGAGAGTGTCCCATTGACTCAGATAAACACTGGTCCAGGGGATAGAATGGGAAGAAAGGTCAGAGAGTCCCATTGACTCAGATACACACTGGTCCTGGGGGTCTGGGGAGAAAGGTCAGAGAGAGTCCCATTGATAAAGATACACACTGGTCCTGGGGGACTGGGGAGAAAGTTCAGAGAGAGTCCCATTGATTCAGGTACACACTGGTCCTGGGGGACTGGGGAGAAAGATCAGAGAGAGTCCCATTGACTCAGATACACACAGGTCCTGGGGGACTGGGGAGAAAGTTCAGAGAGATTCCCACTGATTCAGATACACACTGGTCCTGTGGATAGATTGGGGAGAAAGGTCAGAGAGAGTCCCATTAACTCAGATATACACTGGTCCTGGGGATAGACTGGGGAGAAAGGTCAGAGAGAGTCCCATTGACTCAGATACACACTGGTCCTGGGGGACTGGGGAGAAAGGTCAGAGAGAGTCCCATTGACTCAGATACACTCTGGTCCTGGGGGACTGGGGAGAAAGATCAGAGAGAGTCCCATTGACTCAGATACACTCTCGTCCTGGGGGACTTGGGAGAAAGCTCAGAGAGAGTCTCATTGACTCAGATGCACACTGGTCCTGGGGGTATACTGGGGGGAAAGGTCAGAGAGACTCCCATTGACTCAGATAAACACTGGTCCTGGGGATAGACTGGGGAGAAAGCTCAGAGAGAGTCCCATTGACTCAGATAAACACTGGTCCTGGGGGACAGGGGAGAAAGGTCAGAGAGTGTACCATTGACTCAGATACACACTGGTCCTGGGGATCGACTGGGGAGAAAGGTCAGAGAGAGTCCCATTGACTCAGATAAACACTGGTCCTGGGGATAGACTGGGGAGAAAGGTCAGAGAGAGTCCCATTGATTCAGATAAACACTGGTCCTGGGGATAGACTGGGGAGAAAGGTCAGAGAGAGTCCCATTGACACAGATAAACACCGGTCATGGGGATAGACTGGGGAGAAAGATCAGAGAGAGTCCCACTGACTCAGATACACTCTCGTCCTGGGGGACTGGGGAGAAAGGTCAGAGAGAGTCCCATTGACTCAGATACACTCTGGTCCTGGGGGACTGGGGAGAAAGGTCAGAGAGAGTCCCATTGACTCAGATACACACTGGTCCTGGGGATAGACTGGGGAGAAATTTCAGAGAGAGTCCCATTGACTCAGATACACACTGGTCCTGGGGGATAGACTGTGGAGAAAGGTCAGAGAGTCCCATTGACTCAGATACACACTGGTCCTGGGGGATATACTGGGGAGAAAGATCAGAGAAATTCCCATTGACTCAGATAAACACTGGTCCTGGGGATAGACTGGGGAGAAACGTCAGAGACAGTCCCATTGACTCAGATAGACACTGGTCCTGGGGGACTGGGGAGAAAGGTCAGAGAGAGTCCCATTGACTCAGATACACTCTGGTCCTGGGGGACTGGGGAGAAAGATCAGAGAGAGTCCCATTGACTCAGACACTCTCGTCTTGGGGGACTTGGGAGAAAGCTCAGAGAGAGTCTCATTGACTCAGATGCACACTGGTCCTGGGGGTATACTGGGGGGAAAGGTCAGAGAGACTCCCATTGACTCAGATAAACACTGGTCCTGGGGATAGACTGGGGAGAAAGCTCAGAGAGAGTCCCATTGACACAGATACACACTGGTCCTGGGGGACAGGGGAGAAAGGTCAGAGAGTGTACCATTGACTCAGATACACACTGGTCCTGGGGATCGACTGGGGAGAAAGGTCAGAGAGAGTCCCATTGACTCAGATAAACACTGGTTCTGGGGATAGACTGGGGAGAAAGGTCAGAGAGAGTCCCATTGATTCAGATAAACACTGGTACTAGGGATAGACTGGGGAGAAAGGTCAGAGAGAGTCCCATTGACACAGATAAACACCGGTCATGGGGATAGACTGGGGAGAACGTTCAGAGAGAGTCCCATTGACTGAGATACACACTGGTCCTGGGGGACTGGGGAGAAAGGTCAGAGACAGTCCCATTGACTCAGATACACTCTGGTCCTGGGGGACTGGGGAGAAAGATCAGAGAGAGTCCCATTGACTCAGATACACTCTCGTCCTGGGGGACTGGGGAGAAAGGTCAGAGAGAGTCCCATTGACTCAGATACACTCTGGTCCTGGGGGACTGGGGAGAAAGGTCAGAGAGAGTTCCATTGACTCAGATACACACTGGTCCTGGGGATAGACTGGGGAGAAAGGTCAGAGAGAGTCCCATTGACTCAGATACACACTGGTCCTGGGGGATAGACTGTGGAGAAAGGTCAGAGAGTCCCATTGACTCAGATACACACTGGTCCTGGGGGATATACTGGGGAGAAAGATCAGAGAAATTCCCATTGACTCAGATAAACACTGGTCCTGGGGATAGACTGGGGAGAAACGTCAGAGACAGTCCCATTGACTCAGATACACACTGGTCCTGGGGGACTGGGGAGAAAGGTCAGAGAGAGTCCCATTGACTCAGATACACACTGGTCCTGGGGATAGACTGGGGAGAAAGGTCAGAGAGAGTCCCATTGACTCAGATACACACAGGTCCTGGGGGATAGACTGTGGAGAAAGGTCAGAGAGTCCCATTGACTCAGATACACACTGGTCCTGGGGGATATACTGGGGAGAAAGATCAGAGAAATTCCCATTGACTCAGATAAACACTGGTCCTGGGGATAGACTGGGGAGCAACGTCAGAGACAGTCCCATTGACTCAGATACACACTGGTCCTGGGGGACTGGGGAGAAAGGTCAGAGAGAGTCCCATTGACTCAGATACACTCTGGTCCTGGGGGACTGGGGAGAAAGATCAGAGAGAGTCCCATTGACTCAGATACACACTGGTCCTGGGGGATATACTGGGGAGAAAGATCAGAGAAATTCCCATTGACTCAGATAAACACTGGTCCTGGGGATAGACTGGGGAGAAACGTCAGAGACAGTCCCATTGACTCAGATACACACTGGTCCTGGGGGATAGACTGTGGAGAAAGGTCAGAGAGTCCCATTGACTCAGATACACACTGGTCCTGGGGGACTGGGGAGAAAGGTCAGAGAGTCCCATTGACTCAGATACACACTGGTCCTGGGGGACTGGGGAGAAAGGTCAGAGACAGTCCCATTGACTCAGATACACTCTGGTCCTGGGGGACTGGGGAGAAAGATCAGAGAGAGTCCCATTGACTCAGATACACTCTCGTCCTGGGGGACTGGGGAGAAAGGTCAGAGAGAGTCCCATTGACTCAGATAAACTCTGGTCCTGGGGGACTGGGGAGAAAGGTCAGAGAGAGTTCCATTGACTCAGATACACACTGGTCCTGGGGATAGACTGGGGAGAAAGGTCAGAGAGAGTCCCATTGACTCAGATACACACTGGTCCTGGGGGATAGACTGTGGAGAAAGGTCAGAGAGTCCCATTGACTCAGATACACACTGGTCCTGGGGATATACTGGGGAGAAAGATCAGAGAAATTCCCATTGACTCAGATAAACACTGGTCCTGGGGATAGACTGGGGAGAAACGTCAGAGACAGTCCCATTGACTCAGATACACACTGGTCCTGGGGGACTGGGGAGAAAGGTCAGAGAGAGTCCCATTGACTCAGATACACTCTGGTCCTGGGGGACTGGGGAGAAAGATCAGAGAGAGTCCCATTGACTCAGATACACACTGGTCCTGGGGATAGACTGGGGAGAAAGGTCAGAGAGAGTCCCATTGACTCAGATACACACTGGACCTGGGGGATAGACTGTGGAGAAAGGTCAGAGAGAACCCATTGACTCAGATACACACTGGTCCTGGGGGATATACTGGGGAGAAAGATCAGAGAAATTCCCATTGACTCAGATAAACACTGGTCCTGGGGATAGACTGGGGAGAAACGTCAGAGACAGTCCCATTGACTCAGATACACACTGGTCCTGGGGGTCTGGGGAGAAAGTTCAGAGAGAGTCCCATTGACTCAGATACACACTGGTCCTGGGGATAGACTGGGGAGAAAGATAAGAGAGAGTCCCATTGACTCAGATACACACTGGTCCTGGGGATAGTCTGGGGAGAAAGGTAAGAGAGAGTCCCATTGACTCAGATACACACTGGTCCTGGGGATAGACTGGGGAGAAAGGTCAGAGAGTCCCATTGACTCAGATACACACTGGTCCTGGGGGTCTGGGGAGAAAGATCAGAGAGAGTCCCATTGACTCAGATACACACTGGTCCTTGGGGACTGGGGAGAAAGGTCAGAGACAGTCCCATTGACTCAGATACACTCTGGTCCTGGGGGACTGGGGAGAAAGATCAGAGAGAGTCCCATTGACTCAGATACACTCTCGTCCTGGGGGACTGGGGAGAAAGGTCAGAGAGAGTCCCATTGACTCAGATACACTCTGGTCCTGGGGGACTGGGGAGAAAGGTCAGAGAGAGTTCCATTGACTCAGATACACACTGGTCCTGGGGATAGACTGGGGAGAAAGGTCAGAGAGAGTCCCATTGACTCAGATACACACTGGTCCTGGGGGATAGACTGTGGAGAAAGGTCAGAGAGTCCCATTGACTCAGATACACACTGGTCCTGGGGGATATACTGGGGAGAAAGATCAGAGAAATTCCCATTGACTCAGATAAACACTGGTCCTGGGGATAGACTGGGGAGAAACGTCAGAGACAGTCCCATTGACTCAGATACACACTGGTCCTGGGGGACTGGGGAGAAAGGTCAGAGAGAGTCCCATTGACTCAGATACACACTGGTCCTGGGGATAGACTGGGGAGAAAGGTCAGAGAGAGTCCCATTGACTCAGATACACACAGGTCCTGGGGGATAGACTGTGGAGAAAGGTCAGAGAGTCCCATTGACTCAGATAAACACTGGTCCTGGGGGATATACTGGGGAGAAAGATCAGAGAAATTCCCATTGACTCAGATAAACACTGGTCCTGGGGATAGACTGGGGAGAAACGTCAGAGACAGTCCCATTGACTCAGATACACACTGGTCCTGGGGGACTGGGGAGAAAGGTCAGAGAGAGTCCCATTGACTCAGATACACTCTGGTCCTGGGGGACTGGGGAGAAAGATCAGAGAGAGTCCCATTGACTCAGATACACACTGGTCCTGGGGATAGACTGGGGAGAAAGGTCAGAGAGAGTCCCATTGACTCAGATACACACTGGACCTGGGGGATAGACTGTGGAGAAAGGTCAGAGAGAACCCATTGACTCAGATACACACTGGTCCTGGGGGATATACTGGGGAGAAAGATCAGAGAAATTCCCATTGACTCAGATAAACACTGGTCCTGGGGATAGACTGGGGAGAAACGTCAGAGACAGTCCCATTGACTCAGATACACACTGGTCCTGGGGGACTGGGGAGAAAGGTCAGAGAGAGTCCCATTGACTCAGATACACTCTGGTCCTGGGGGACTGGGGAGAAAGATCAGAGAGAGTCCCATTGACTCAGACACTCTCGTCTTGGGGGACTTGGGAGAAAGCTCAGAGAGAGTCTCATTGACTCAGATGCACACTGGTCCTGGGGGTATACTGGGGGGAAAGGTCAGAGAGACTCCCATTGACTCAGATAAACACTGGTCCTGGGGATAGACTGGGGAGAAAGCTCAGAGAGAGTCCCATTGACACAGATACACACTGGTCCTGGGGGACAGGGGAGAAAGGTCAGAGAGTGTACCATTGACTCAGATACACACTGGTCCTGGGGATCGACTGGGGAGAAAGGTCAGAGAGAGTCCCATTGACTCAGATAAACACTGGTTCTGGGGATAGACTGGGGAGAAAGGTCAGAGAGAGTCCCATTGATTCAGATAAACACTGGTCCTAGGGATAGACTGGGGAGAAAGGTCAGAGAGAGTCCCATTGACACAGATAAACACCGGTCATGGGGATAGACTGGGGAGAATGTTCAGAGAGAGTCCCATTGACTGAGTTACACACTGGTCCTGGGGGACTGGGGAGAAAGGTCAGAGACAGTCCCATTGACTCAGATACACTCTGGTCCTGGGGGACTGGGGAGAAAGATCAGAGAGAGTCCCATTGACTCAGATACACTCTCGTCCTGGGGGACTGGGGAGAAAGGTCAGAGAGAGTCCCATTGACTCAGATACACTCTGGTCCTGGGGGACTGGGGAGAAAGGTCAGAGAGAGTTCCATTGACTCAGATACACACTGGTCCTGGGGATAGACTGGGGAGAAAGGTCAGAGAGAGTCCCATTGACTCAGATACACACTGGTCCTGGGGGATAGACTGTGGAGAAAGGTCAGAGAGTCCCATTGACTCAGATACACACTGGTCCTGGGGGATATACTGGGGAGAAAGATCAGAGAAATTCCCATTGACTCAGATAAACACTGGTCCTGGGGATAGACTGGGGAGAAACGTCAGAGACAGTCCCATTGACTCAGATACACACTGGTCCTGGGGGACTGGGGAGAAAGGTCAGAGAGAGTCCCATTGACTCAGATACACACTGGTCCTGGGGATAGACTGGGGAGAAAGGTCAGAGAGAGTCCCATTGACTCAGATACACACAGGTCCTGGGGGATAGACTGTGTAGAAAGGTCAGAGAGTCCCATTGACTCAGATACACACTGGTCCTGGGGGATATACTGGGGAGAAAGATCAGAGAAATTCCCATTGACTCAGATAAACACTGGTCCTGGGGATAGACTGGGGAGAAACGTCAGAGACAGTCCCATTGACTCAGATACACACTGGTCCTGGGGGACTGGGGAGAAAGGTCAGAGAGAGTCCCATTGACTCAGATACACTCTGGTCCTGGGGGACTGGGGAGAAAGATCAGAGAGAGTCCCATTGACTCAGATACACACTGGTCCTGGGGATAGACTGGGGAGAAAGTTCAGAGAGAGTCCCATTGACTCAGATACACAATGGACCTGGGGGATAGACTGTGGAGAAAGGTCAGAGAGAACCCATTGACTCAGATACACACTGGTACTGGGGGATATACTGGGGAGAAAGATCAGAGAAATTCCCATTGACTCAGATAAACACTGGTCCTGGGGATAGACTGGGGAGAAACGTCAGAGACAGTCCCATTGACTCAGATACACACTGGTCCTGGGGGATAGACTGTGGAGAAAGGTCAGAGAGTCCCATTGACTCAGATACACACTGGTCCTGGGGGACTGGGGAGAAAGGTCAGAGAGTCCCATTGACTCAGATACACACTGGTCCTGGGGGACTGGGGAGAAAGGTCAGAGACAGTCCCATTGACTCAGATACACTCTGGTCCTGGGGGACTGGGGAGAAAGATCAGAGAGAGTCCCATTGACTCAGATACACTCTCGTCCTGGGGGACTGGGGAGAAAGGTCAGAGAGAGTCCCATTGACTCAGATAAACTCTGGTCCTGGGGGACTGGGGAGAAAGGTCAGAGAGAGTTCCATTGACTCAGATACACACTGGTCCTGGGGATAGACTGGGGAGAAAGGTCAGAGAGAGTCCCATTGACTCAGATACACACTGGTCCTGGGGGATAGACTGTGGAGAAAGGTCAGAGAGTCCCATTGACTCAGATACACACTGGTCCTGGGGATATACTGGGGAGAAAGATCAGAGAAATTCCCATTGACTCAGATAAACACTGGTCCTGGGGATAGACTGGGGAGAAACGTCAGAGACAGTCCCATTGACTCAGATACACACTGGTCCTGGGGGACTGGGGAGAAAGGTCAGAGAGAGTCCCATTGACTCAGATACACTCTGGTCCTGGGGGACTGGGGAGAAAGATCAGAGAGAGTCCCATTGACTCAGATACACACTGGTCCTGGGGATAGACTGGGGAGAAAGGTCAGAGAGAGTCCCATTGACTCAGATACACACTGGACCTGGGGGATAGACTGTGGAGAAAGGTCAGAGAGAACCCATTGACTCAGATACACACTGGTCCTGGGGGATATACTGGGGAGAAAGATCAGAGAAATTCCCATTGACTCAGATAAACACTGGTCCTGGGGATAGACTGGGGAGAAACGTCAGAGACAGTCCCATTGACTCAGATACACACTGGTCCTGGGGGTCTGGGGAGAAAGTTCAGAGAGAGTCCCATTGACTCAGATACACACTGGTCCTGGGGATAGACTGGGGAGAAAGATAAGAGAGAGTCCCATTGACTCAGATACACACTGGTCCTGGGGATAGTCTGGGGAGAAAGGTAAGAGAGAGTCCCATTGACTCAGATACACACTGGTCCTGGGGATAGACTGGGGAGAAAGGTCAGAGAGTCCCATTGACTCAGATACACACTGGTCCTGGGGGTCTGGGGAGAAAGATCAGAGAGAGTCCCATTGACTCAGATACACACTGGTCCTTGGGGACTGGGGAGAAAGGTCAGAGACAGTCCCATTGACTCAGATACACTCTGGTCCTGGGGGACTGGGGAGAATGATCAGAGAGAGTCCCATTGACTCAGATACACTCTCGTCCTGGGGGACTGGGGAGAAAGGTCAGAGAGAGTCCCATTGACTCAGATACACTCTGGTCCTGGGGGACTGGGGAGAAAGGTCAGAGAGAGTTCCATTGACTCAGATACACACTGGTCCTGGGGATAGACTGGGGAGAAAGGTCAGAGAGAGTCCCATTGACTCAGATACACACTGGTCCTGGGGGATAGACTGTGGAGAAAGGTCAGAGAGTCCCATTGACTCAGATACACACTGGTCCTGGGGGATATACTGGGGAGAAAGATCAGAGAAATTCCCATTGACTCAGATAAACACTGGTCCTGGGGATAGACTGGGGAGAAACGTCAGAGACAGTCCCATTGACTCAGATACACACTGGTCCTGGGGGACTGGGGAGAAAGGTCAGAGAGAGTCCCATTGACTCAGATACACACTGGTCCTGGGGATAGACTGGGGAGAAAGGTCAGAGAGAGTCCCATTGACTCAGATACACACAGGTCCTGGGGGATAGACTGTGGAGAAAGGTCAGAGAGTCCCATTGACTCAGATACACACTGGTCCTGGGGGATATACTGGGGAGAAAGATCAGAGAAATTCCCATTGACTCAGATAAACACTGGTCCTGGGGATAGACTGGGGAGAAACGTCAGAGACAGTCCCATTGACTCAGATACACACTGGTCCTGGGGGACTGGGGAGAAAGGTCAGAGAGAGTCCCATTGACTCAGATACACTCTGGTCCTGGGGGACTGGGGAGAAAGATCAGAGAGAGTCCCATTGACTCAGATACACACTGGTCCTGGGGATAGACTGGGGAGAAAGGTCAGAGAGAGTCCCATTGACTCAGATACACACTGGACCTGGGGGATAGACTGTGGAGAAAGGTCAGAGAGAACCCATTGACTCAGATACACACTGGTCCTGGGGGATATACTGGGGAGAAAGATCAGAGAAATTCCCATTGACTCAGATAAACACTGGTCCTGGGGATAGACTGGGGAGAAACGTCAGAGACAGTCCCATTGACTCAGATACACACTGGTCCTGGGGGATAGACTGTGGAGAAAGGTCAGAGAGTCCCATTGACTCAGATACACACTGGTCCTGGGGGACTGGGGAGAAAGGTCAGAGAGTCCCATTGACTCAGATACACACTGGTCCTGGGGGACTGGGGAGAAAGGTCAGAGACAGTCCCATTGACTCAGATACACTCTGGTCCTGGGGGACTGGGGAGAAAGATCAGAGAGAGTCCCATTGACTCAGATACACTCTCGTCCTGGGGGACTGGGGAGAAAGGTCAGAGAGAGTCCCATTGACTCAGATAAACTCTGGTCCTGGGGGACTGGGGAGAAAGGTCAGAGAGAGTTCCATTGACTCAGATACACACTGGTCCTGGGGATAGACTGGGGAGAAAGGTCAGAGAGAGTCCCATTGACTCAGATACACACTGGTCCTGGGGGATAGACTGTGGAGAAAGGTCAGAGAGTCCCATTGACTCAGATACACACTGGTCCTGGGGATATACTGGGGAGAAAGATCAGAGAAATTCCCATTGACTCAGATAAACACTGGTCCTGGGGATAGACTGGGGAGAAACGTCAGAGACAGTCCCATTGACTCAGATACACACTGGTCCTGGGGGACTGGGGAGAAAGGTCAGAGAGAGTCCCATTGACTCAGATACACTCTGGTCCTGGGGGATATACTGGGGAGAAAGATCAGAGAGAGTCCCATTGACTCAGATACACACTGGTCCTGGGGATAGACTGGGGGGAAAGGTCAGAGAGAGTCCCATTGACTCAGATACACACTGGACCTGGGGGATAGACTGTGGAGAAAGGTCAGAGAGAACCCATTGACTCAGATACACACTGGTCCTGGGGGATATACTGGGGAGAAAGATCAGAGAAATTCCCATTGACTCAGATAAACACTGGTCCTGGGGATAGACTGGGGAGAAACGTCAGAGACAGTCCCATTGACTCAGATACACACTGGTCCTGGGGGTCTGGGGAGAAAGTTCAGAGAGAGTCCCATTGACTCAGATACACACTGGTCCTGGGGATAGACTGGGGAGAAAGATAAGAGAGAGTCCCATTGACTCAGATACACACTGGTCCTGGGGATAGTCTGGGGAGAAAGGTAAGAGAGAGTCCCATTGACTCAGATACACACTGGTCCTGGGGATAGACTGGGGAGAAAGGTCAGAGAGTCCCATTGACTCAGATACACACTGGTCCTGGGGGTCTGGGGAGAAAGATCAGAGAGAGTCCCATTGACTCAGATACACACTGGTCCTTGGGGACTGGGGAGAAAGGTCAGAGAGAGTCCCATTGATTCAGTTGCACACGGGACCTGGGGGACTGGGGAGAAATATCAGAGAGAGTCCCATTGACTCAGATACACACTGGTCCTGGGGGATAGACTGTGGAGAAAGGTCAGAGAGTCCCATTGACTCAAATACACACTGGTCCTGGGGCATATACTTGGGAGAAAGGTCAGAGAGAGTCCCATTGACTCAGATACACTCTGGTCCTGGGGGACTGGGGAGAAAGATCAGAGAGAGTCCCATTGACTCAGATACACTCTCGTCCTGGGGGACTTGGGAGAAAGCTCAGAGAGAGTCTCATTGACTCAGATGCACACTGGTCCTGGGGGATATACTGGGGGGAAAGGTCAGAGAGAGTCCCATTGACTCAGATAAACACTGGTCCTGGGGATAGACTGGGAAGAAAGGTCAGAAAGAGTCCCATTGATTCAGATAAATACTGGTCCTGGGGATAGACTGGGGAGAAAGGTCAGAGAGAGTCCCATTGACACAGATAAACACCGGTCATGGGGATAGACTGGGGAGAAAGGTCAGAGAGAGTCCCATTGACTCAGATACACACTGGTCCTGGGGGACTGGGGAGAAAGGTCAGAGACAGTCCCATTGACTCAGATAAACACTGGTCCAGGGGATAGAATGGGAAGAAAGGTCAGAGAGTCCCATTGACTCAGATACACACTGGTCCTGGGGGTCTGGGGAGAAAGGTCAGAGAGAGTCCCATTGACAAAGATACACACTGGTCCTGGGGGACTGGGGAGAAAGTTCAGAGAGAGTCCCATTGATTCAGGTACACACTGGTCCTGGGGGACTGGGGAGAAAGATCAGAGAGAGTCCCATTGACTCAGATACACACAGGTCCTGAGGGACTGGGGAGAAAGGTCAGAGAGATTCCCACTGATTCAGATACACACTGGTCCTGTGGATAGATTGGGGAGAAAGGTCAGAGAGAGTCTCATTAACTCAGATATACACTGGTCCTGGGGATAGACTGGGGAGAAAGGTCAGAGAGAGTCCCATTGACTCAGATACACACTGGTCCTGGGGGACTAGGGAGAAAGGTCAGAGAGAGTCCCATTGACTCAGATACACTCTCGTCCTGGGGGACTTGGGAGAAAGCTCAGAGAGAGTCTCATTGACTCAGATGCACACTGGTCCTGGGGATATACTGGGGGGAAAGGTCAGAGAGACTCCCATTGACTCAGATAAACACTGGTCCTGGGGATAGACTGGGGAGAAAGCTCAGAGAGAGTCCCATTGACTCAGATACACACTGGTCCTGGGGGACAGGGGAGAAAGGTCAGAGAGTGTACCATTGACTCAGATACACACTGGTCCTGGGAATCGACTGGGGAGAAAGGTCAGAGAGAGTCCCATTGACTCAGATAAACAATGGTCCTGGGGATAGACTGGGGAGAAAGGTCAGAGAGAGTCCCATTGATTCAGATAAACACTGGTCCTGGGGATAGACTGGGGAGAAAGGTCAGAGAGAGTCCCATTGACACAGATAAACACCGGTCATGGGGATAGACTGGGGAGAAAGGTCAGAGAGAGTCCCATTGACTCAGATACACACTGGTCCTGGGGCATATACTGGGGAGAAATGTCAGAGAGATTCCCATTGACTCAGATAAACACTGGTCCTGGGGATAGACTGGGGAGAAACGTCAGAGAGAGTTCCATTGACTCAGATACACACTGGTCCTGGGGATAGACTGGGGAGAAATGTCAGAGAGTCCCATTGACTCAGATACACAATCGTCCTGGGGGTCTGGTGAGAAAGGTCAGAGAGAGTCCCATTGACTCAGATACACACTGGTCCTGGGGGACTGGGGAGAAATGTCAGAGAGAGGCCCATTGACTCAGGTACACACGGGTCCTGGGGGACTGGGGAAAAGATCAGAGAGAGTCCCATTGACTCAGATACACACTGCTCCTGGGGGACTGGGGAGAAAGGTCAGAGAATCCCATTGGCTCAGATAGACACAAGTCCTGGGGGTCTGGGGAGAAAGGTCAGAGAGAGTCCCATTGACTCAGATACACACTGGTCCTAGGGGACTGGGGAGAAAGTTCAGAGAGACTCCCATTGACTCAGGTACACACTGGTCCTGGGGGACTGGGGAGAAAGATCAGAGAGAGTCCGATTGACTCAGATACACACAGGTCCTCGGGGACTGGCGAGAAAGGTCAGAGAGATTCCCATTGACTCAGGTACACACTGGTCATGGGGATAGACTGGGGAGAAAGGTCAGAGAGAACCCCATTGACTCAGATACACACTAGTCCTGGGGGACTGGGGAGAAAGGTCAGAGAGAGACCCATTGACTCAGATACACACTGGCACTGGGGGCTGGGGAGAAAGGTCTGAGAGAGTCCCATTGACACAGATAAACACCGGTCATAGGGATAGACTGGGGAGAAATCAGAGAGAGTCCCTTTGACTCAGATACACTCTGGTCCTGTGGGACTGGGGAGAAAAATCAGAGAGAGTCCCATTGACTCAGATACACACTGGTCCTGGGGATAGACTGGGGAGAAAGGTCAGAGAGAGTCCCATTGACTCAGATACACACTGGTCCTGCGGGATAGACTGGGGAGAAAGGTCAGAGAATCCCATTGACTCAGATACGCACTGGTCCTGGGGGATATACTGGGGAGAAAGGTCAGAGAGATTCCCAATGACTCAGATAAACACTGGTCCTGGTGATAGACTGGGGAGAAACGTCAGAGAGAGTCCCATTGTCTCAGATACACAGTGGTCCTGGGGGACTGGGGAGAAAGGTCAGAGAGAGTCCCATTGACTCAGGTACACACTGGTCCTGGGGATAGACAGGGTGAAAGTTCAGAGAGAGTCCCATTGACTCACATACACGTTGGTCCTGGGGATAGACTGGGGAGAAAGGTCAGAGAGAGTCCCATTGACTCAGATACACACTGGTCCTGGGGGACTGGGGAGAATGTTCAGAGAGAGTCCCATTGACTCAGATACACACTGGTCCTGGGGAAAGACTGGGGAGAAAGGTAAGAGAGAGTCCCATTGACTCAGATACACACTGGTCCTGGGGATAGACTGGGGAGAAAGGTCAGAGAGTGTCCCATTGACTCAGATAAACACTGGTCCAGGGGATAGAATGGGAAGAAAGGTCAGAGAGTCCCATTGACTCAGATACACACTGGTCCTGGGGGTCTGGGGAGAAAGGTCAGAGAGAGTCCCATTGACAAAGATACACACTGGTCCTGGGGGACTGGGGAGAAAGTTCAGAGAGAGTCCCATTGATTCAGGTACACACTGGTCCTGGGGGACTGGGGAGAAAGATCAGAGAGAGTCCCATTGACTCAGATACACACAGGTCCTGGGGGACTGGGGAGAAAGTTCAGAGAGATTCCCACTGATTCAGATACACACTGGTCCTGTGGATAGATTGGGGAGAAAGGTCAGAGAGAGTCCCATTAACTCAGATATACACTGGTCCTGGGGATAGACTGGGGAGAAAGGTCAGAGAGAGTCCCATTGACTCAGATACACACTGGTCCTGGGGGACTGGGGAGAAAGGTCAGAGAGAGTCCCATTGACTCAGATACACTCTGGTCCTGGGGGACTGGGGAGAAAGATCAGAGAGAGTCCCATTGACTCAGATACACTCTCGTCCTGGGGGACTTGGGAGAAAGCTCAGAGAGAGTCTCATTGACTCAGATGCACACTGGTCCTGGGGGTATACTGGGGGGAAAGGTCAGAGAGACTCCCATTGACTCAGATAAACACTGGTCCTGGGGATAGACTGGGGAGAAAGCTCAGAGAGAGTCCCATTGACTCAGATAAACACTGGTCCTGGGGGACAGGGGAGAAAGGTCAGAGAGTGTACCATTGACTCAGATACACACTGGTCCTGGGGATCGACTGGGGAGAAAGGTCAGAGAGAGTCCCATTGACTCAGATAAACACTGGTCCTGGGGATAGACTGGGGAGAAAGGTCAGAGAGAGTCCCATTGATTCAGATAAACACTGGTCCTGGGGATAGACTGGGGAGAAAGGTCAGAGAGAGTCCCATTGACACAGATAAACACCGGTCATGGGGATAGACTGGGGAGAAAGATCAGACAGAGTCCCACTGACTCAGATACACTCTCGTCCTGGGGGACTGGGGAGAAAGGTCAGAGAGAGTCCCATTGACTCAGATACACTCTGGTCCTGGGGGACTGGGGAGAAAGGTCAGAGAGAGTCCCATTGACTCAGATACACACTGGTCCTGGGGATAGACTGGGGAGAAATTTCAGAGAGAGTCCCATTGACTCAGATACACACTGGTCCTGGGGGATAGACTGTGGAGAAAGGTCAGAGAGTCCCATTGACTCAGATACACACTGGTCCTGGGGGATATACTGGGGAGAAAGATTAGAGAAATTCCCATTGACTCAGATAAACACTGGTCCTGGGGATAGACTGGGGAGAAACGTCAGAGACAGTCCCATTGACTCAGATAGACACTGGTCCTGGGGGACTGGGGAGAAAGGTCAGAGAGAGTCCCATTGACTCAGATACACTCTGGTCCTGGGGGACTGGGGAGAAAGATCAGAGAGAGTCCCATTGACTCAGACACTCTCGTCTTGGGGGACTTGGGAGAAAGCTCAGAGAGAGTCTCATTGACTCAGATGCACACTGGTCCTGGGGGTATACTGGGGGGAAAGGTCAGAGAGACTCCCATTGACTCAGATAAACACTGGTCCTGGGGATAGACTGGGGAGAAAGCTCAGAGAGAGTCCCATTGACACAGATACACACTGGTCCTGGGGGACAGGGGAGAAAGGTCAGAGAGTGTACCATTGACTCAGATACACACTGGTCCTGGGGATCGACTGGGGAGAAAGGTCAGAGAGAGTCCCATTGACTCAGATAAACACTGGTTCTGGGGATAGACTGGGGAGAAAGGTCAGAGAGAGTCCCATTGATTCAGATAAACACTGGTCCTAGGGATAGACTGGGGAGAAAGGTCAGAGAGAGTCCCATTGACACAGATAAACACCGGTCATGGGGATAGACTGGGGAGAACGTTCAGAGAGAGTCCCATTGACTGAGATACACACTGGTCCTGGGGGACTGGGGAGAAAGGTCAGAGACAGTCCCATTGACTCAGATACACTCTGGTCCTGGGGGACTGGGGAGAAAGATCAGAGAGAGTCCCATTGACTCAGATACACTCTCGTCCTGGGGGACTGGGGAGAAAGGTCAGAGAGAGTCCCATTGACTCAGATACACTCTGGTCCTGGGGGACTGGGGAGAAAGGTCAGAGAGAGTTCCATTGACTCAGATACACACTGGTCCTGGGGATAGACTGGGGAGAAAGGTCAGAGAGAGTCCCATTGACTCAGATACACACTGGTCCTGGGGGATAGACTGTGGAGAAAGGTCAGAGAGTCCCATTGACTCAGATACACACTGGTCCTGGGGGATATACTGGGGAGAAAGATCAGAGAAATTCCCATTGACTCAGATAAACACTGGTCCTGGGGATAGACTGGGGAGAAACGTCAGAGACAGTCCCATTGACTCAGATACACACTGGTCCTGGGGGACTGGGGAGAAAGGTCAGAGAGAGTCCCATTGACTCAGATACACACTGGTCCTGGGGATAGACTGGGGAGAAAGGTCAGAGAGAGTCCCATTGACTCAGATACACACAGGTCCTGGGGGATAGACTGTGGAGAAAGGTCAGAGAGTCCCATTGACTCAGATACACACTGGTCCTGGGGGATATACTGGGGAGAAAGATCAGAGAAATTCCCATTGACTCAGATAAACACTGGTCCTGGGGATAGACTGGGGAGAAACGTCAGAGACAGTCCCATTGACTCAGATACACACTGGTCCTGGGGGACTGGGGAGAAAGGTCAGAGAGAGTCCCATTGACTCAGATACACTCTGGTCCTGGGGGACTGGGGAGAAAGATCAGAGAGAGTCCCATTGACTCAGATACACACTGGTCCTGGGGATAGACTGGGGAGAAAGGTCAGAGAGAGTCCCATTGACTCAGATACACACTGGACCTGGGGGATAGACTGTGGAGAAAGGTCAGAGAGAACCCATTGACTCAGATACACACTGGTCCTGGGGGATATACTGGGGAGAAAGATCAGAGAAATTCCCATTGACTCAGATAAACACTGGTCCTGGGGATAGACTGGGGAGAAACGTCAGAGACAGTCCCATTGACTCAGATACACACTGGTCCTGGGGGATAGACTGTGGAGAAAGGTCAGAGAGTCCCATTGACTCAGATACACACTGGTCCTGGGGGACTGGGGAGAAAGGTCAGAGAGTCCCATTGACTCAGATACACACTGGTCCTGGGGGACTGGGGAGAAAGGTCAGAGACAGTCCCATTGACTCAGATACACTCTGGTCCTGGGGGACTGGGGAGAAAGATCAGAGAGAGTCCCATTGACTCAGATACACTCTCGTCCTGGGGGACTGGGGAGAAAGGTCAGAGAGAGTCCCATTGACTCAGATAAACTCTGGTCCTGGGGGACTGGGGAGAAAGGTCAGAGAGAGTTCCATTGACTCAGATACACACTGGTCCTGGGGATAGACTGGGGAGAAAGGTCAGAGAGAGTCCCATTGACTCAGATACACACTGGTCCTGGGGGATAGACTGTGGAGAAAGGTCAGAGAGTCCCATTGACTCAGATACACACTGGTCCTGGGGATATACTGGGGAGAAAGATCAGAGAAATTCCCATTGACTCAGATAAACACTGGTCCTGGGGATAGACTGGGGAGAAACGTCAGAGACAGTCCCATTGACTCAGATACACACTGGTCCTGGGGGACTGGGGAGAAAGGTCAGAGAGAGTCCCATTGACTCAGATACACTCTGGTCCTGGGGGACTGGGGAGAAAGATCAGAGAGAGTCCCATTGACTCAGATACACACTGGTCCTGGGGATAGACTGGGGAGAAAGGTCAGAGAGAGTCCCATTGACTCAGATACACACTGGACCTGGGGGATAGACTGTGGAGAAAGGTCAGAGAGAACCCATTGACTCAGATACACACTGGTCCTGGGGGATATACTGGGGAGAAAGATCAGAGAAATTCCCATTGACTCAGATAAACACTGGTCCTGGGGATAGACTGGGGAGAAACGTCAGAGACAGTCCCATTGACTCAGATACACACTGGTCCTGGGGGTCTGGGGAGAAAGTTCAGAGAGAGTCCCATTGACTCAGATACACACTGGTCCTGGGGATAGACTGGGGAGAAAGATAAGAGAGAGTCCCATTGACTCAGATACACACTGGTCCTGGGGATAGTCTGGGGAGAAAGGTAAGAGAGAGTCCCATTGACTCAGATACACACTGGTCCTGGGGATAGACTGGGGAGAAAGGTCAGAGAGTCCCATTGACTCAGATACACACTGGTCCTGGGGGTCTGGGGAGAAAGATCAGAGAGAGTCCCATTGACTCAGATACACACTGGTCCTTGGGGACTGGGGAGAAAGGTCAGAGACAGTCCCATTGACTCAGATACACTCTGGTCCTGGGGGACTGGGGAGAAAGATCAGAGAGAGTCCCATTGACTCAGATACACTCTCGTCCTGGGGGACTGGGGAGAAAGGTCAGAGAGAGTCCCATTGACTCAGATACACTCTGGTCCTGGGGGACTGGGGAGAAAGGTCAGAGAGAGTTCCATTGACTCAGATACACACTGGTCCTGGGGATAGACTGGGGAGAAAGGTCAGAGAGAGTCCCATTGACTCAGATACACACTGGTCCTGGGGGATAGACTGTGGAGAAAGGTCAGAGAGTCCCATTGACTCAGATACACACTGGTCCTGGGGGATATACTGGGGAGAAAGATCAGAGAAATTCCCATTGACTCAGATAAACACTGGTCCTGGGGATAGACTGGGGAGAAACGTCAGAGACAGTCCCATTGACTCAGATACACACTGGTCCTGGGGGACTGGGGAGAAAGGTCAGAGAGAGTCCCATTGACTCAGATACACACTGGTCCTGGGGATAGACTGGGGAGAAAGGTCAGAGAGAGTCCCATTGACTCAGATACACACAGGTCCTGGGGGATAGACTGTGGAGAAAGGTCAGAGAGTCCCATTGACTCAGATAAACACTGGTCCTGGGGGATATACTGGGGAGAAAGATCAGATAAATTCCCATTGACTCAGATAAACACTGGTCCTGGGGATAGACTGGGGAGAAACGTCAGAGACAGTCCCATTGACTCAGATACACACTGGTCCTGGGGGACTGGGGAGAAAGGTCAGAGAGAGTCCCATTGACTCAGATACACTCTGGTCCTGGGGGACTGGGGAGAAAGATCAGAGAGAGTCCCATTGACTCAGATACACACTGGTCCTGGGGATAGACTGGGGAGAAAGGTCAGAGAGAGTCCCATTGACTCAGATACACACTGGACCTGGGGGATAGACTGTGGAGAAAGGTCAGAGAGAACCCATTGACTCAGATACACACTGGTCCTGGGGGATATACTGGGGAGAAAGATCAGAGAAATTCCCATTGACTCAGATAAACACTGGTCCTGGGGATAGACTGGGGAGAAACGTCAGAGACAGTCCCATTGACTCAGATACACACTGGTCCTGGGGGACTGGGGAGAAAGGTCAGAGAGAGTCCCATTGACTCAGATACACTCTGGTCCTGGGGGACTGGGGAGAAAGATCAGAGAGAGTCCCATTGACTCAGACACTCTCGTCTTGGGGGACTTGGGAGAAAGCTCAGAGAGAGTCTCATTGACTCAGATGCACACTGGTCCTGGGGGTATACTGGGGGGAAAGGTCAGAGAGACTCCCATTGACTCAGATAAACACTGGTCCTGGGGATAGACTGGGGAGAAAGCTCAGAGAGAGTCCCATTGACACAGATACACACTGGTCCTGGGGGACAGGGGAGAAAGGTCAGAGAGTGTACCATTGACTCAGATACACACTGGTCCTGGGGATCGACTGGGGAGAAAGGTCAGAGAGAGTCCCATTGACTCAGATAAACACTGGTTCTGGGGATAGACTGGGGAGAAAGGTCAGAGAGAGTCCCATTGATTCAGATAAACACTGGTCCTAGGGATAGACTGGGGAGAAAGGTCAGAGAGAGTCCCATTGACACAGATAAACACCGGTCATGGGGATAGACTGGGGAGAATGTTCAGAGAGAGTCCCATTGACTGAGTTACACACTGGTCCTGGGGGACTGGGGAGAAAGGTCAGAGACAGTTCCATTGACTCAGATACACTCTGGTCCTGGGGGACTGGGGAGAAAGATCAGAGAGAGTCCCATTGACTCAGATACACTCTCGTCCTGGGGGACTGGGGAGAAAGGTCAGAGAGAGTCCCATTGACTCAGATACACTCTGGTCCTGGGGGACTGGGGAGAAAGGTCAGAGAGAGTTCCATTGACTCAGATACACACTGGTCCTGGGGATAGACTGGGGAGAAAGGTCAGAGAGAGTCCCATTGACTCAGATACACACTGGTCCTGGGGGATAGACTGTGGAGAAAGGTCAGAGAGTCCCATTGACTCAGATACACACTGGTCCTGGGGGATATACTGGGGAGAAAGATCAGAGAAATTCCCATTGACTCAGATAAACACTGGTCCTGGGGATAGACTGGGGAGAAACGTCAGAGACAGTCCCATTGACTCAGATACACACTGGTCCTGGGGGACTGGGGAGAAAGGTCAGAGAGAGTCCCATTGACTCAGATACACACTGGTCCTGGGGATAGACTGGGGAGAAGGGTCAGAGAGAGTCCCATTGACTCAGATACACACAGGTCCTGGGGGATAGACTGTGTAGAAAGGTCAGAGAGTCCCATTGACTCAGATACACACTGGTCCTGGGGGATATACTGGGGAGAAAGATCAGAGAAATTCCCATTGACTCAGATAAACACTGGTCCTGGGGATAGACTGGGGAGAAACGTCAGAGACAGTCCCATTGACTCAGATACACACTGGTCCTGGGGGACTGGGGAGAAAGGTCAGAGAGAGTCCCATTGACTCAGATACACTCTGGTCCTGGGGGACTGGGGAGAAAGATCAGAGAGAGTCCCATTGACTCAGATACACACTGGTCCTGGGGATAGACTGGGGAGAAAGGTCAGAGAGAGTCCCATTGACTCAGATACACACTGGACCTGGGGGATAGACTGTGGAGAAAGGTCAGAGAGAACCCATTGACTCAGATACACACTGGTCCTGGGGGATATACTGGGGAGAAAGATCAGAGAAATTCCCATTGACTCAGATAAACACTGGTCCTGGGGATAGACTGGGGAGAAACGTCAGAGACAGTCCCATTGACTCAGATACACACTGGTCCTGGGGGATAGACTGTGGAGAAAGGTCAGAGAGTCCCATTGACTCAGATACACACTGGTCCTGGGGGACTGGGGAGAAAGGTCAGAGAGTCCCATTGACTCAGATACACACTGGTCCTGGGGGACTGGGGAGAAAGGTCAGAGACAGTCCCATTGACTCAGATACACTCTGGTCCTGGGGGACTGGGGAGAAAGATCAGAGAGAGTCCCATTGACTCAGATACACTCTCGTCCTGGGGGACTGGGGAGAAAGGTCAGAGAGAGTCCCATTGACTCAGATAAACTCTGGTCCTGGGGGACTGGGGAGAAAGGTCAGAGAGAGTTCCATTGACTCAGATACACACTGGTCCTGGGGATAGACTGGGGAGAAAGGTCAGAGAGAGTCCCATTGACTCAGATACACACTGGTCCTGGGGGATAGACTGTGGAGAAAGGTCAGAGAGTCCCATTGACTCAGATACACACTGGTCCTGGGGATATACTGGGGAGAAAGATCAGAGAAATTCCCATTGACTCAGATAAACACTGGTCCTGGGGATAGACTGGGGAGAAACGTCAGAGACAGTCCCATTGACTCAGATACACACTGGTCCTGGGGGACTGGGGAGAAAGGTCAGAGAGAGTCCCATTGACTCAGATACACTCTGGTCCTGGGGGACTGGGGAGAAAGATCAGAGAGAGTCCCATTGACTCAGATACACACTGGTCCTGGGGATAGACTGGGGAGAAAGGTCAGAGAGAGTCCCATTGACTCAGATACACACTGGACCTGGGGGATAGACTGTGGAGAAAGGTCAGAGAGAACCCATTGACTCAGATACACACTGGTCCTGGGGGATATACTGGGGAGAAAGATCAGAGAAATTCCCATTGACTCAGATAAACACTGGTCCTGGGGATAGACTGGGGAGAAACGTCAGAGACAGTCCCATTGACTCAGATACACACTGGTCCTGGGGGTCTGGGGAGAAAGTTCAGAGAGAGTCCCATTGACTCAGATACACACTGGTCCTGGGGATAGACTGGGGAGAAAGATAAGAGAGAGTCCCATTGACTCAGATACACACTGGTCCTGGGGATAGTCTGGGGAGAAAGGTAAGAGAGAGTCCCATTGACTCAGATACACACTGGTCCTGGGGATAGACTGGGGAGAAAGGTCAGAGAGTCCCATTGACTCAGATACACACTGGTCCTGGGGGTCTGGGGAGAAAGATCAGAGAGAGTCCCATTGACTCAGATACACACTGGTCCTTGGGGACTGGGGAGAAAGGTCAGAGACAGTCCCATTGACTCAGATACACTCTGGTCCTGGGGGACTGGGGAGAAAGATCAGAGAGAGTCCCATTGACTCAGATACACTCTCGTCCTGGGGGACTGGGGAGAAAGGTCAGAGAGAGTCCCATTGACTCAGATACACTCTGGTCCTGGGGGACTGGGGAGAAAGGTCAGAGAGAGTTCCATTGACTCAGATACACACTGGTCCTGGGGATAGACTGGGGAGAAAGGTCAGAGAGAGTCCCATTGACTCAGATACACACTGGTCCTGGGGGATAGACTGTGGAGAAAGGTCAGAGAGTCCCATTGACTCAGATACACACTGGTCCTGGGGGATATACTGGGGAGAAAGATCAGAGAAATTCCCATTGACTCAGATAAACACTGGTCCTGGGGATAGACTGGGGAGAAACGTCAGAGACAGTCCCATTGACTCAGATACACACTGGTCCTGGGGGACTGGGGAGAAAGGTCAGAGAGAGTCCCATTGACTCAGATACACACTGGTCCTGGGGATAGACTGGGGAGAAAGGTCAGAGAGAGTCCCATTGACTCAGATACACACAGGTCCTGGGGGATAGACTGTGGAGAAAGGTCAGAGAGTCCCATTGACTCAGATACACACTGGTCCTGGGGGATATACTGGGGAGAAAGATCAGAGAAATTCCCATTGACTCAGATAAACACTGGTCCTGGGGATAGACTGGGGAGAAACGTCAGAGACAGTCCCATTGACTCAGATACACACTGGTCCTGGGGGACTGGGGAGAAAGGTCAGAGAGAGTCCCATTGACTCAGATACACTCTGGTCCTGGGGGACTGGGGAGAAAGATCAGAGAGAGTCCCATTGACTCAGATACACACTGGTCCTGGGGATAGACTGGGGAGAAAGGTCAGAGAGAGTCCCATTGACTCAGATACACACTGGACCTGGGGGATAGACTGTGGAGAAAGGTCAGAGAGAACCCATTGACTCAGATACACACTGGTCCTGGGGGATATACTGGGGAGAAAGATCAGAGAAATTCCCATTGACTCAGATAAACACTGGTCCTGGGGATAGACTGGGGAGAAACGTCAGAGACAGTCCCATTGACTCAGATACACACTGGTCCTGGGGGATAGACTGTGGAGAAAGGTCAGAGAGTCCCATTGACTCAGATACACACTGGTCCTGGGGGACTGGGGAGAAAGGTCAGAGAGTCCCATTGACTCAGATACACACTGGTCCTGGGGGACTGGGGAGAAAGGTCAGAGACAGTCCCATTGACTCAGATACACTCTGGTCCTGGGGGACTGGGGAGAAAGATCAGAGAGAGTCCCATTGACTCAGATACACTCTCGTCCTGGGGGACTGGGGAGAAAGGTCAGAGAGAGTCCCATTGACTCAGATAAACTCTGGTCCTGGGGGACTGGGGAGAAAGGTCAGAGAGAGTTCCATTGACTCAGATACACACTGGTCCTGGGGATAGACTGGGGAGAAAGGTCAGAGAGAGTCCCATTGACTCAGATACACACTGGTCCTGGGGGATAGACTGTGGAGAAAGGTCAGAGAGTCCCATTGACTCAGATACACACTGGTCCTGGGGATATACTGGGGAGAAAGATCAGAGAAATTCCCATTGACTCAGATAAACACTGGTCCTGGGGATAGACTGGGGAGAAACGTCAGAGACAGTCCCATTGACTCAGATACACACTGGTCCTGGGGGACTGGGGAGAAAGGTCAGAGAGAGTCCCATTGACTCAGATACACTCTGGTCCTGGGGGACTGGGGAGAAAGATCAGAGAGAGTCCCATTGACTCAGATACACACTGGTCCTGGGGATAGACTGGGGAGAAAGGTCAGAGAGAGTCCCATTGACTCAGATACACACTGGACCTGGGGGATAGACTGTGGAGAAAGGTCAGAGAGAACCCATTGACTCAGATACACACTGGTCCTGGGGGATATACTGGGGAGAAAGATCAGATAAATTCCCATTGACTCAGATAAACACTGGTCCTGGGGATAGACTGGGGAGAAACGTCAGAGACAGTCCCATTGACTCAGATACACACTGGTCCTGGGGGTCTGGGGAGAAAGTTCAGAGAGAGTCCCATTGACTCAGATACACACTGGTCCTGGGGATAGACTGGGGAGAAAGATAAGAGAGAGTCCCATTGACTCAGATACACACTGGTCCTGGGGATAGTCTGGGGAGAAAGGTAAGAGAGAGTGCCATTGACTCAGATACACACTGGTCCTGGGGATAGACTGGGGAGAAAGGTCAGAGAGTCCCATTGACTCAGATACACACTGGTCCTGGGGGTCTGGGGAGAAAGATCAGAGAGAGTCCCATTGACTCAGATACACACTGGTCCTTGGGGACTGGGGAGAAAGGTCAGAGAGAGTCCCATTGATTCAGTTGCACACGGGACCTGGGGGACTGGGGAGAAATATCAGAGAGAGTCCCATTGACTCAGATACACACTGGTCCTGGGGGATAGACTGTGGAGAAAGGTCAGAGAGTCCCATTGACTCAAATACACACTGGTCCTGGGGCATATACTTGGGAGAAAGGTCAGAGAGAGTCCCATTGACTCAGATACACTCTGGTCCTGGGGGACTGGGGAGAAAGATCAGAGAGAGTCCCATTGACTCAGATACACTCTCGTCCTGGGGGACTTGGGAGAAAGCTCAGAGAGAGTCTCATTGACTCAGATGCACACTGGTCCTGGGGGATATACTGGGGGGAAAGGTCAGAGAGAGTCCCATTGACTCAGATAAACACTGGTCCTGGGGATAGACTGGGAAGAAAGGACAGAAAGAGTCCCATTGATTCAGATAAATACTGGTCCTGGGGATAGACTGGGGAGAAAGGTCAGAGAGAGTCCCATTGACACAGATAAACACCGGTCATGGGGATAGACTGGGGAGAAAGGTCAGAGAGAGTCCCATTGACTCAGATACACACTGGTCCTGGGGGACTGGGGAGAAAGGTCAGAGACAGTCCCATTGACTCAGATACACTCTGGTCCTGGGGGACTGGGGAGAAAGATCAGAGAGAGTCCCATTGACTCAGATACACTCTCCTCCTGGGCGACTGGGGAGAAAGGTCAGAGAGAGTCCCATTGACTCAGATACACTCTGGTCCTGGGGGACTGGGGAGAAAGGTCAGAGAGAGTCCCATTGACTCAGATACACACTGGTCCTGGGGATAGACTGGGGAGAAAGGTCAGAGAGAGTTCCATTGACTCAGATACACACTGGTCATGGGGGATAGACTGTGGAGAAAGGTCAGAGTGTCCCATTGACTCAGATACACACTGGTCCTGGGGGATATACTGGGGAGAAAGGTCAGAGAAATTTCCATTGACTCAGATAAACACTGGTCCTTAGGATAGACTGGGGAGAAACGTCAGAGAGAGTCCCATTGACTCAGATACACACTGGTCCTGGGGGACTGGGGTGAAAGTTCAGAGAGAGTCCCATTGACTCAGATACACACTGGTCCTGGGGATAGACTGGGGAGAAATGTCAGAGCGTCCCATTGACTCAGATACACACTGGTCCTGGGAGTCTGGGGAGAAAGGTCAGAGAGAGTCCCATTGACTCAGATACACACTGGTCCTGGGGATAGACTGGGGAGAAAGGTCAGAGAGTCCCATTGACTCAGATACACACTGGTCCTGGGGGTCTGGGGAGAAATATCAGAGAGAGTCCCATTGACTCAGATACACACTGGTCCTGGGGGACTGGGGAGAAAGGTCAGAGAGTCCCATTGATTCAGTTGCACACGGGACCTGGGGGACTGGGGAGAAAGATCAGAGAGAGTCCCATTGACTCAGATACACACTGGTCCTGGGGATAGACTGGGGAGAAAGGTCAGAGAGTCCCATTGACTCAGATACACACTGGTCCTGGGGGACTGGGGAGAAAGGTCAGAGAGTCCCATTGACTCAGATAAACACTGGTCCTGGGGGATAGACTGTGGAGAAAGGTCAGAGAGAGTCCCATTGACTCAGATACTCACTGGTCCTGGGGCATATACTGGGGAGAAATGTCAGAGAGATTCCCATTGACTCAGATAAACACTGGTCCTGGGGATAGACTGGGGAGAAACGTCAGAGAGAGTTCCATTGACTCAGATACACACTGGTCCTGGGGATAGACTGGGGAGAAATGTCAGAGAGTCCCATTGACTCAGATACACAATCGTCCTGGGGGTCTGGTGAGAAAGGTCAGAGAGAGTCCCATTGACTCAGATACACACTGGTCCTGGGGGACTGGGGAGAAATGTCAGAGAGAGGCCCATTGACTCAGGTACACACGGGTCCTGGGGGACTGGGGAAAAGATCAGAGAGAGTCCCATTGACTCAGATACACACTGCTCCTATGGGACTGGGGAGAAAGGTCAGAGAATCCCATTGACTCAGGTACACACTAGTCTGGGGGTCTGGGGAGAAAGGTCAGAGAGAGTCCCATTGACTCAGATACACACTGGTCCTAGGGGACTGGGGAGAAAGTTCAGAGAGACTCCCATTGACTCAGGTACACACTGGTCCTGGGGGACTGGGGAGAAAGATCAGAGAGAGTCCGATTGACTCAGATACACACAGGTCCTGGGGGACTGGGGAGAAAGGTCAGAGAGAACCCCATTGACTCAGATACACACTGGTCCTGGGGGACTGGGGAGAAAGGTCAGAGAGAGACCCATTGACTCAGATACACACTGGCCCTGGCGGCTGGGGAGAAAGTTCTGAGAGAGTCCCATTGACACAGATAAACACCGGTCATAGGGATAGACTGGGGAGAAATCAGAGAGAGTCCCTTTGACTCAGATACACTCTGGTCCTGTGGGACTGGGGAGAAAGGTCAGAGAGAGTCCCATTGACTCAGATACACTCAAGTCCTGGGGGACTGGGGAGAAATGTCAGAGAGAGTCCCATTGACTCAGATACACACTGGTCCTGGGGATAGACTGGGGAGAAAGGTCAGAGAGAGTCCCATTGACTCAGATACACACTGGTCCTGGGGGATAGACTGGGGAGAAAGGTCAGAGAATCCCATTGACTCAGATACGCACTGGTCCTGGGGGATGTACTGGGGAGAAAGGTCAGAGAGATTCCCAATGACTCAGATAAACACTGGTCCTGGGGATAGACTGGGGAGAAACGTCAGAGAGAGTCCCATTGTCTCAGATACACAGTGGTCCTGGGGGACTGGGGAGAAAGGTCAGAGAGAGTCCCATTGACTCAGGTACACACTGGTCCTGGGGATAGACAGGGTGAAAGTTCAGAGAGAGTCCCATTGACTCACATACACGTTGGTCCTGGGGATAGACTGGGGAGAAAGGTCAGAGAGAGTCCCATTGACTCAGATACACACTGGTCCTGGGGGACTGGGGAGAAAGTTCAGAGAGAGTCCCATTGACTCAGATACACACTGGTCCTGGGGAAAGACTGGGGAGAAAGGTAAGAGAGAGTCCCATTGACTCAGATACACACTGGTCCTGGGGATAGACTGGGGAGAAAGGTCAGAGAGTGTCCCATTGACTCAGATAAACACTGGTCCAGGGGATAGAATGGGAAGAAAGGTCAGAGAGTCCCATTGACTCAGATACACACTGGTCCTGTGGGGCTGGGGAGAAAGGTCAGAGAGAGTCCCATTGACAAAGATACACACTGGCCCTGGGGGACTGGGGAGAAAGTTCAGAGAGAGTCCCATTGATTCAGGTACACACTGGTCCTGGGGGACTGGGGAGAAAGATCGGAGAGAGTCCCATTGACTCAGATACACACAGGTCCTGGGGGACTGGGGAGAAAGGTCAGAGAGATTCCCACTGATTCAGATACACTCTGGTCCTGTGGATAGATTGGGGAGAAAGGTCAGAGAGAGTCCCATTAACTCAGATATACACTGGTCCTGGGGATAGACTGGGGAGAAAGGTCAGAGAGAGTCCCATTGACTCAGATAAACACTGGTCCTGGGGATAGACTGGGGAGAAAGGTCAGAGAGAGTCCTATTGATTCAGATAAACACTGGTCCTGGGGATAGACTGGGGAGAAAGGTCAGAGAGAGTCCCATTGACTCAGATACACTCTGGTCCTGGGGGACTGGGGAGAAAGCTCAGAGAGAGTCTCATTGACTCAGATGCACACTGGTCCTGGGGGTATACTGGGGGGAAAGGTCAGAGAGACTCCCATTGACTCAGATAAACACTGGTCCTGGGGATAGACTGGGGAGAAAGCTCAGAGTGAGTCCCATTGACTCAGATACACACTGGTCCTGGGGGACAGGGGAGAAAGGTCAGAGAGTGTACCATTGACTCAGATAAACACTGGTCCTGGGGATAGACTGGGGAGAAAGGTCAGAGATAGTCCCATTGATTCAGATAAACACTGGTCCTGGGGATAGACTGGGGAGAAAGGTCAGAGAGAGTCCCATTGACTGAGATACACACTGGTCCTGGGGGATATACTGGGGAGGAAGATCAGAGAAATTCCCATTGACTCAGATAAACACTGGTCCTGGGGATAGACTGGGGAGAAACTTCAGAGACAGTCCCATTGACTCAGATACACACTGGTCCTGGGGGACTGGGGAGAAAGGTCAGAGAGAGTCCCATTGACTCAGATACACTCTGGTCCTGGGGGACTGGGGAGAAAGATCAGAGAGAGTCCCATTGAATCAGATACACTCTCGTCCTGGGGGACTTGGGAGAAAGCTCAGAGAGAGTTTCATTGACTCAGATGCACACTGGTCCTGGGGGTATACTGGGGGGAAAGGTCAGAGAGACTCCCATTGACTCAGATAAACACTGGTCCTGGGGATAGACTGGGGAGAAAGCTCAGAGAGAGTCCCATTGACTCAGATACACACTGGTCCTGGGGGACAGGGGAGAAAGGTCAGAGAGTGTACCATTGACTCAGATACACACTAGTCCTGGGGATCGACTGGGGAGAAAGGTCAGAGAGAGTCCCATTGACTCAGATAAACACTGGTCCTGGGGATAGTCTGGGGAGAAAGGTCAGAGAGAGTCCCATTGATTCAGATAAACACTGATCCTGGGGATAGACTGGGGAGAAAGTTCAGAGAGAGTCCCATTGACACAGATAAACACCGGTCATGGGGATAGACTGGGGAGAAAGGTCAGAGAGAGTCCCATTGACTGAGATACACACTGGTCCTGGGGGACTGGGGAGAAAGGTCAGAGACAGTCCCATTGACTCAGATACACTCTGGTCCTGGGGGACTGGGGAGAAAGATCAGAGAGAGTCCCATTGACTCAGATACACTCTCGTCCAGGGGGACTGGGGAGAAAGGTCAGAGAGAGTCCCATTGACTCCGATACACTCTGGTCCTGGGTGACTGGGGAGAAAGGTCAGAGAGAGTCCCATTGACTCAGATACACACTGGTACTGGGGATAGACTGGGGAGAAAGGTCAGAGAGAGTCCCATTGACTCAGATACACACTGGTCCTGGGGGATAGACTGTGGAGAAAGGTCAGAGAGTCCCATTGACTCAGATACACACTGGTCCTGGGGGATATACTGGGGAGAAAGATCAGAGAAATTCCCATTGACTCAGATAAACACTGGTCCTGGGGATAGACTGGGGAGAAACGTCAGAGACAGTCCCATTGACTCAGATACACACTGGTCCTGTGGGACTGGGGAGAAAGGTCAGAGAGAGTCACATTGACTCAGATACACTCTGGTCCTGGGGGACTGGGGAGAAAGATCAGTGAGAGTCCCATTGACTCAGATACACTCTCTTCCTGGGGGACTTGGGAGAAAGCTCAGAGAGAGTCACATTGACTCTGATACACTCTGGTCCTGGGGGACTGGGGAGAAAGATCAGAGAGAGTCCCATTGACTCAGATACACTCTCTTCCTGGGGGACTTGGGAGAAAGCTCAGAGAGAGTCTCATTGACTCAGATACACACTGGTCCTGGGGGTCTGGGGAGAAAGATCAGAGAGAGTCCCATTGACTCAGATACACACTGGTCCTTGGGGACTGGGGAGAAAGGTCAGAGAGAGTCCCATTGACTCAGATACACTCTCTTCCTGGGGGACTTGGGAGAAAGCTCAGAGAGAGTCACATTGACTCAGATACACACTGGTCCTGGGGGATAGACTGTGGAGAAAGGTCAGAGAGTCCCATTGACTCAGATACACACTGGTCCTGGGGCATATACTTGGGAGAAAGGTCAGAGAGAGTCCCATTGACTCAGATACACACTGGTCCTGGGGGTCTGGGGAGACATGTCAGAGAGAGTCCCATTGACTCAGGTACACACGGGTCCTGGGGGACTGGGGAAAAGATCAGAGAGAGTCCCATTGACTCAGATACACACTGCTCCTGGGGCACTGGGGAGAAAGGTCAGAGAATCGCATTGACTCAGATACACACTCGTCCTGTGGGTCTGGGGAGAAAGGTCAGAGAGAGTCCCATTGACTCAGATACACACTGGTCCTGGGGGACTGGGGAGAAAGTTCAGAGAGACTCCCATTGACTCAGGTACACACTGGTCCTGGGGGACTGGGGAGAAAGATCAGAGAGAGTCCGATTGACTCAGATACACACAGGTCCTGGGGGACTGGGGAGAAAGATCAGAGAGATTCCCATTGACTCAGGTACACACTGGTCATGGGGATAGACTGGGGAGAAAGGTCAGAGAGAACCCCATTGACTCAGATACACACTAGTCCTGGGGGACTGGGGAGAAAGTTCAGAGAGAGACCCACTGACTCAGATACACACTGGCCCTGGGGGCTGGGGAGAAAGGTCTGAGAGAGTCCCATTGACTCACATACACGTTGGTCCTGGGGATAGACTGGGGAGAAAGGTCAGAGAGAGTCCCATTGACTCAGATACACACTGATCCTGGGGGACTGGGGAGAAAGTTCAGAGCGAGTCCCATTGACTCAGATACACACTGGTCCTGGGGATAGACTAGGGAGAAAGTTAAGAGACAGTCCCATTGACTCAGATACACACTGGTCCTGGGGATAGACTGGGGAGAAAGGTCAGAGAGTCCCATTGACTCAGATACACACTGGTCCTGGGGCATATACTTGGGAGAAAGGTCAGAGAGTCCCATTGACTCAGATACACACTGGTCCTGGGGGATATACTGGGGAGAAAGATCAGAGAAATTAACATTGACTCAGATAAACACTGGTCCTGGGGATAGACTGGGGAGAAACGTCAGAGACAGTCCCATTGACTCAGATACACACTGGTCCTGTGGGACTGGGGAGAAAGGTCAGAGAGAGTCACATTGACTCAGATACACTCTGGTCCTGGGGGACTGGGGAGAAAGATCAGAGAGAGTCCCATTGACTCAGATACACTCTCTTCCTGGGGGACTTGGGAGAAAGCTCAGAGAGAGTCTCATTGACTCAGATGCACACTGGTCCTGGGGGTATACTGGGGGGAAAGGTCAGATAGACTCCCATTGACTCAGATAAAAACTGGTCCTGGGGATAGACAGGGGAGAAAGCTCAGAGAGAGTCCCATTGACTCAGATACACACTGGTCCTGGGGGACAGGGGAGAAAGGTCAGAGAGTGTACCATTGACTCAGATACACACTGGTCCTGGGGATCGACTGGGGAGAAAGGTCAGAGAGAGTCCCATTGACTCAGATAAACACTGGTCCTGGGGATAGACTGGGGAGAAAGGTCGGAGAGAGTCCCATTGATTCAGATAAACACTGGTCCTGGGGATAGACTGGGGAGAAAGGTCAGAGAGAGTCCCATTGACACAGATAAACACCGGTCATGGGGATAGACTGGGGAGAAAGGTCAGAGAGAGTCCCATTGACTGAGATACACACTGGTCCTGGGGGACTGGGGAGAAAGGTCAGAGACAGTCCCATTGACAAAGATACACTCTGGTCCTGGGGGACTGGGGAGAAAGATCAGAGAGAGTCCCATTGACTCAGATACACTCTCGTCCTGGGGGACTGGGGAGAAATGTCAGAGAGAGTCCCATTGACTCAGATACACTCTGGTCCTGGGGGACTGGGGAGAAAGATCAGAGAGAGTCCCATTGACTCAGATACACACTGGTCCTGGGGATAGACTGGGGAGAAAGGTGAGAGAGAGTCCCATTGACTCAGATACACACTGGACCTGGGGGATAGACTGTGGAGAAAGGTCAGAGAGTCCCATTGACTCAGATACACACTGGTCCTGGGGGATATACTGGGGAGAAAGATCAGAGAAATTCCCATTGACTCAGATAAACACTGGTCCTGGGGATAGACTGCGGAGAAAGATAAGAGAGAGTCCCATTGACTCAGATACACACTGGTCCTGGGGATAGTCTGGGGAGAAAGGTAAGAGAGAGTCCCATTGACTCAGATACACACTGGTCCTGGGGATAGACTGGGGAGAAAGGTCAGAGAGTCCCATTGACTCAGATACACACTGGTCCAGGGGGTCTGGGGAGAAAGATCAGAGAGAGTCCCATTGACTCAGATACACACTGGTCCTTGGGGACTGGGGAGAAAGGTCAGAGAGAGTCCCATTGATTCAGTTGCACACGGGACCTGGGGGACTGGGGAGAAATATCAGAGAGAGTCCCATTGACTCAGATACACACTGGTCCTGGGGGATAGACTGTGGAGAAAGGTCAGAGAGTCCCATTGACTCAGATACACACTGGTCCTGGGGCATATACTTGGGAGAAAGGTCAGAGAGAGTCCCATTGACTCAGATACACACTGGTCCTGGGGGTCTGGGGAGACATGTCAGAGAGAGTCCCATTGACTCAGGTACACACGGGTCCTGGGGGACTGGGGAAAAGATCAGAGAGAGTCCCATTGACTCAGATACACACTGCTCCTGGGGGACTGGGGAGAAAGTTCCGAGAATCGCATTGACTCAGATACACACTCGTCCTGTGGGTCTGGGGAGAAAGGTCAGAGAGAGTCCCATTGACTCAGATACACACTGGTCCTGGGGGACTGGGGAGAAAGTTCAGAGAGACTCCCATTGACTCAGGTACACACTGGTCCTGGGGGACTGGGGAGAAAGATCAGAGAGAGTCCGATTGACTCAGATACAAACAGGTCCTGGGGGACTGGGGAGAAAGATCAGAGAGATTCCCATTGACTCAGGTACACACTGGTCATGGGGATAGACTGGGGAGAAAGGTCAGAGAGAACCCCATTGACTCAGATACACACTAGTCCTGGGGGACTGGGGAGAAAGTTCAGAGAGAGACCCACTGACTCAGATACACACTGGCCCTGGGGGCTGGGGAGAAAGGTCTGAGAGAGTCCCATTGACTCACATACACGTTGGTCCTGGGGATAGACTGGGGAGAAAGGTCAGAGAGAGTCCCATTGACTCAGATACACACTGAACCTGGGGGACTGGGGAGAAAGTTCAGAGCGAGTCCCATTGACTCAGATACACACTGGTCCTGGGGATAGACTGGGGAGAAAGGTAAGAGAGAGTCCCATTGCCTCAGATACACACTGGTCCTGGGGATAGACTGGGGAGAAAGGTCAGAGAGTGTCCCATTGACTCAGATAAACGCTGGTCCAGGGGATAGAATGGGGTGAAATGTCAGAGAGTCCCATTGACTCAGATACACATTGGTCCTGGGGGTCTGGGGAGAAATGTCAGATAGAGTCCCATTGACAAAGATACACACTGGTCCTGGGGGACTGGGGAGAATGTTCAGAGAGAGTCCCATTGATTCAGGTACACACTGGTCCTGGGGGACTGGGGAGAAAGATCAGAGAGTGTCCCTTTGACTCAGATACACACAGGTCCTGGGGGACTGGGGAGAAAGGTCAGAGAGATTCCCATTGACTCAGGTACACACTGGTCATGGGGATAGACTGGGGAGAAAGGTCAGAGAGAGCCCCATTGACTCAGATACACACTAGTCCTGGGGGACTGGGGAGAAAGGTCAGAGAGAGACCCATTGACTCAGATACACACTGGTTCTGGGGGACTGGGGAGAAAGGTCAGAGAGAGTCCCATTGACTCAGATACACACTGGTCCTGGTGATAGACTGGGGAGAAAGATCAGAGAGAGTCCCATTGACTCAGATACACTCTGGTCCTGGGGATAGACTGGGGAGAAAGGTAAGAGAGAGTCCCATTGACTCAGATACACACTGGTCCTGGGGATAGACTGGGGAGAAAGATCAGAGAGTGTCCCATTGACTCAGATAAACACTGGTCCAGGGGATAGAATGGGGAGAAAGGTCAGAGAGTCCCATTGATTCAGATACACACTGTCCTGGGGGTCTGGGGAGAAAGGTCAGAGAGACTCCCATTGACAAAGATACACACTGGTCCTGGGGGACTGGGGAGAAAGTTCAGAGAGAGTCCCATTGATTCAGATACACACTGGTCCTGGGGGACTGGGGAGAAAGATCAGAGAGAGTCCCATTGACTCAGATACACACTGGTCATGGGGATAGACTGGGGAGAAAGGTGAGAGAGAGTCCCATTGACTCAGATACACACTGGTCCTGGTGATAGACTGGGGAGAAAGATCAGAGAGAGTCCCATTGACTCAGATACACTCTGGTCCTGGGGGATTGGGGAGAAAGATCAGAGAGAGTCCCATTGACTCAGATACACTCTGGTCCTGGGGGACAGGGGAGAAAGGTCAGAGAGAGTCCCATTCACTCAGATACACACTGGTCCTGGGGATAGACTGGGGAGAAAGGTCAGAGAGAGTCCCATTGACTCAGATACACACTGGTGCTGGGGGATAGACTGGGGAGAAAGGTCAGAGAGTGTCCCATTGAATCAGATAAAAACTGGTCCTGGGGATAGCCAGGGGAGAAAGTTCAGAGAGTCCCATTGACTCAGATACACACTGGTCCTGGGGGATATACTGGGGAGAAAGGTGAGAGAGACTCCCATTGACTCAGATAAACACTGGTCCTGGGGATAGACTGGGGAGAAAGGTCAGAGAGAGTCCCATTGACTCAGATACACACTGGTCCTGGGGGACAAAAGAGAAATGTCAGAGAGAGTACCATTGACTCAGATACACACTGGTCCTGGGGATCGACTGGGGAGAAAGGTCAGAGAGAGTCCCATTGATTCAGATAAACACTGGTCCTGGGGATAGACTGGGGAAAATTTCAGAGAGAGTCCCATTGATTCAGATAAACACTGGTCCTGGGTATAGACTGGGGAGAAAGGTCAGAGAGAGTCCCATTGACACAGATAAACACCGGTCATGGGGATAGACTGGGGAGAAAGGTCAGAGAGAGTCCCATTGACTCAGATACACACTGGTCCTGGGGATAGACTGGGGAGAACTGTCAGAGAGTCCCATTGACTCAGATACACACTGGTCCTGGGTACAGACTGGGGAGAAATTTCAGAGACAGTCCCATTGACTCAGATACACACTGGTCCTGGTGATAGACTGGGGAGAACGGTCATAGAGAGTCCCATTGACTCAGATATACACTGGTCCTGGGGATAGACTGGGGAGAAACGTCAGAGAGAGTCCCATTGACTCAGATACACACTGGTCCTGGGGACTGGGGAGAAAGTTCAGAGAGAGTCCCATTGACTCAGATACACACTGGTCCTGGGGATAGACTGGGGAGAAAGATAAGAGAGAGTCCATTGACTCAGATACACACTGGTCCTGGGGATAGACTGGGGAGAAAGCTAAGAGAGAGTCCCATTGACTCAGATACACACTGGTCCTGGGGATAGACTGGGGAGAAAGGTCAGAGAGTCCCATTGACTCAGATACACACTGGTCCTGGGGGTCTGGGGAGAAAGATCAGAGAGAGTCCCATTGACTCAGATACAGAATGGTCCTGGGGGACTGGGGAGAAAGGTCAGAGAGAGTCCCATTGACTCAGTTGCACACGGGACCTGGGGGACTGGGGAGAAAGATCAGAGAGAGTCCCATTGACTCAGATACACACTGGTCCTGGGGGATAGACTGTGGAGAAAGGTCAGAGAGTCCCATTGACTCAGATACACACTGGTCCTGGGGCATATACTGGGGAGAAATGTCAGAGAGATTCCCATTGACTCAGATAAACACTGGTCCTGGGGATAGACTGGGGAGAAACGTCAGAGAGAGTCCCATTGACTCAGATACACACTGGTCCTGGGGATAGACTGGGGAGAAATGTCAGAGAGTCCCATTGACTCAGACACACACTGGTCCTGGGGGTCTGGGGAGAAAGGTCAGAGAGAGTCCCATTGACTCAGATACACACTGGTCCTGGGGGACTGGAGAGAAATGTCAGAGAGAGTCCCATTGACTCAGGTACACACGGGTCCTGGGGGACTGGGGAAAAGATCAGAGAGAGTCCCATTGACTCAGATACACACTGGTCCTGGGGGACTGGGGAGAAAGGTCAGAGAATCCCATTGACTCAGATACACACTCGTCCTGTGGGTCTGGGGAGATAGGTCAGAGAGAGTCCCATTGACTCAGATTCACACTGGTCCTGGGGGACTGGGGAGAAAGTTCAGAGAGACTCCCATTGACTCAGGTACACACTGGTCCTGGGGGACTGGGGAGAAAGATCAGAGAGAGTCCGATTGACTCAGATACACACAGGTCCTGGGGGACTGGGGAGAAAGGTCAGAGAGATTCCCATTGACTCAGGTACACACTGGTCATGGGGATAGACTGGGGAGAAAGGTCAGAGAGAACCCCATTGACTCAGATACACACTAGTCCTGGGGGACTGGGGAGAAAGGTCAGAGAGAGACCCATTGACTCAGATACACTCTGGCGTGGGGGCTGGAGATAAAGGTCTGAGAGAGTCCCATTGACACAGATAAACACCGGCCATAGGGATAGACTGGGGAGAAATCAGAGAGAGCCCCTTTGACTCAGATACACTGTGGTCCTGGGGGACTGGGGAGAAAGGTCAGAGAGAGTCCCATTGACTCAGATACACTCAAGTCCTGGGGGACTGGGGAGAAAGGTCAGAGAGACTCCCATTGACTCAGATACACACTGGTCCTGGGGGTAGACTGGGGAGAAAGGTCAGAGAGAGTCCAATTGACTCAGATAGACACTGGTACTGGGGGATAGACTGGGGAGAAAGGTCAGAGAATCTCATTGACTCAGATACGCACTGGTCCTGGGGGAAATACTGGGGAGAAAGGTCAGAGAGATTCCCAATGACTCAGATAAACACTGGTCCTGGGGATAGACTGGGGAGAAACGTCAGAGAGAGTCCCATTGTCTCAGATACACAGTGGTCCTGGGGGACTGGGGAGAAAGGTCAGAGAGAGTCCCATTGAATCAGGTACACACTGGTCCTGGGGATAGACAGGGTGAAAGTTCAGAGAGAGTCCCATTGACTCACATACACGTTGGTCCTGGGGATAGACTGGAGAGAAAGGTCAGAGAGAGTCCCATTGACTCAGATACACACTGGTCCTGGGGGACTGGGGAGAAAGTTCAGAGAGAGTCCCATTGACTCAGATACACACTGGTCCTGGGGATAGACTGGGGAGAAAGGTAAGAGAGAGTCCCATTGACTCAGATACACATTGGTCCTGGGGATAGACTGGGAAGAAAGGTCAGAGAGTTTCCCATTGACTCAGATAAACACTGGTCCAGGGGATAGAATGGGGAGAATGGTCAGAGAGATTCCCATTGACTCAGGTACACACTGGTCATGGGGTTAGACTGGGGAGAAAGGTCAGAGAGAGCCCCATTGACTCAGATACACACTAATCCCGGGGGACTGGGGAGAAAGGTCAGAGAGAGACCCATTGACTCAGATACACACTGGTCCTGGGGGACTGGGGAGAAAGGTCAGAGAGAGTCCCATTGACTCAGATACACACTGGTCCTGGTGATAGACTGGGGAGAAAGATCAGAGAGGGTCCCATTGACTCAGATACAATCTGGTCCTGGGGGACTGGGGAGAAAGATCAAAGAGAGTCCCATTAACTCAGATACACTCTGGTCCTGGGGGACTGGGGAGAAAGGTCAGAGAGAGTCCCATTCACTCAGATACACACTGGTCCTGGGGAGAGACTGGGGAGAAAGGTCAGCGAGAGTCCCATTGACTCAGATACACACTGGTCCTGGGGGATAGACTGGGGAGAAAGGTCAGAGAGAGTCCCATTGAATCAGATAAAAACTGGTCCTGGGGATAGACAGGGGAGAAAGGTCAGAGAGTCCCATTGACTCAGGTACACACTGGTCCTGGGGGATATACTGGGGAGAAAGGTGAGAGAGACTCCCATTGACTCAGATACACACTGGTCCTGGGGATAGACTGGGGAGAAAGGTCAGAGAGAGTCCCATTGACTCAGATACACACTGGTCCTGGGGGATAGACTGGGGAGAAAGGTCAGAGAATCCCATTGACTCAGATACGCACTGGTCCTGGGGGATATACTGGGGAGAAAGGTCAGAGAGATTCCCAAAGACTCAGATAAACACTGGTCCTGGGGATAGACTGGGGAGAAACGTCAGAGAGAGTCCCATTGTCTCAGATACACAGTGGTCCTGGGGGACTGGGGAGAAAGGTCAGAGAGAGTCCCATTGACTCAGCTACACACTGGTCCTGGGGATAGACAGGGTGAAAGTTCAGAGAGAGTCCCATTGACTCACATACACGTTGGTCCTGGGGATAGACTGGGGAGAAAGGGCAGAGAGAATCCCATTGACTCAGATACACACTGGTCCTGGGGGACTGGGGAGAAAGGTCAGAGAGAATCCCATTGACTCAGATACACACTGGTCCTGGGGGACTGGGGAGAAAGTTCAGAGAGAGTCCCATTGACTCAGATACACACTGGTCCTGGGGAAAGACTGGGGAGAAAGGTACGAGAGAGTCCCATTGACTCAGATACACACTGGTCCTGGGGATAGACTGGGGAGAAAGGTCAGAGAATGTCCCATTGACTCAGATAAACACTGGTCCAGGGAATAGAATGGGGAGAAAGGTCAGAGGGTCCCATTGACTCAGATACACACTGGTCCTGGGGGTCTGGGGAGAAAGGTCAGAGAGAGTCCCATTGACAAAGATACACACTGGTCCTGGGGGAATGGGGAGCAAGTTCAGAGAGAGTCCCATTGATTCAGGTACACACTGGTCCTGGGGGACTGGGGAGAAAGATCAGAGAGAGTCCCATTAACTCAGATATACACTGGTCCTGGGGATAGACTGGGGAGAAAGGTCAGAGAGAGTCCCATTGACTCAGATACACACTGGTCCTGGGGGACTGGGGAGAAAGGTCAGAGAGAACCCCATTGACTCAGATACACACTGGTCCTGTGGGACTGGGGAGAAAGGTCAGAGAGAGTCCCATTGACTCAGATACACTCAAGTCCTGGGGGACTGGGGAGAAAGGTCAGAGAGAGTCCCATTGACTCAGATACACACTGGTCCTGGGGATAGACTGGGGAGAAAGGTCAGAGAGAGTCCCATTGACTCAGATACACACTGGTCCTGGGGGATAGACTGGGGAGAAAGGTCAGAGAATCCCATTGACTCAGATACGCACTGGTCCTGGGGGATATACTGGGGAGAAAGGTCAGAGAGATTCCCAAAGACTCAGATAAACACTGGTCCTGGGGATAGAATGGGGAGAAACGTCAGAGAGAGTCCCATTGTCTCAGATACTCAGTGGTTCTGGGGGACTGGGGAGAAAGGTCAGAGAGAGTCCCATTGACTCAGCTACACACTGGTCCTGGGGATAGACAGGGTGAAAGTTCAGAGAGAGTCCCATTGACTCACATACACGTTGGTCCTGGGGATAGACTGGGGAGAAAGGGCAGAGAGAATCCCATTGACTCAGATACACACTGGTCCTGGGGGACTGGGGAGAAAGGTCAGAGAGAATCCCATTGACTCAGATACACACTGGTCCTGGGGGACTGGGGAGAAAGTTCAGAGAGAGTCCCATTGACTCAGATACACACTGGTCCTGGGGAAAGACTGGGGAGAAAGGTACGAGAGAGTCCCATTGACTCAGATACACACTGGTCCTGGGGATAGACTGGGGAGAAAGGTCAGAGAATGTCACATTGACTCAGATAAACACTGGTCCAGGGAATAGAATGGGGAGAAAGGTCAGAGGGTCCCATTGACTCAGATACACACTGGTCCTGGGGGTCTGGGGAGAAAGGTCAGAGAGAGTCCCATTGACAAAGATACACACTGGTCCTGGGGGAATGGGGAGCAAGTTCAGAGAGAGTCCCATTGATTCAGGTACACACTGGTCCTGGGGGACTGGGGAGAAAGATCAGAGAGAGTCCCATTAACTCAGATATACACTGGTCCTGGGGATAGACTGGGGAGAAAGGTCAGAGAGAGTCCCATTGACACAGATACACACTGGTCCTGGGGGACTGGGGAGAAAGGTCAGAGAGAGTCCCATTGACTCAGATACACTCTGGTCCTGGGGGACTGGGGAGAAAGATCAGAGAGAGTCCCATTGACTCAGATACACTCTCGTCCTGGGGGACTTGGGAGAAAGCTCAGAGAGAGTCTCATTGACTCAGATGCACACTGGTCCTGGGGGATATACTGGGGGGAAAGGTCAGAGAGACTCCCATTGACTCAGATAAACACTGGTCCTGGGGATAGACTGGGGAGAAAGCTCAGAGAGAGTCCCATTGACTCAGATACACACTGGTCCTGGGGGACAGGGGAGAAAGGTCAGAGAGTGTACCATTGACTCAGATACACACAGGTCCTGGGGGACTGGGGAGAAAGGTCAGAGAGATTCCCATTGACTCAGGTACACACTGGCCATGGGGATAGACTGGGGAGAAAGGTCAGAGAGAGCCCCATTGACTCAGATAAATACTAGTCCTGGGGGACTGGGGAGAAAGGTCAGAGAGAGACCCATTGACTCAGATACACACTGGTTCTGCGGGACTGGGGAGAAAGGTCAGAGAGAGTCCCATTGACTCAGATACACACTGGTCCTGGTGATAGACTGGGGAGAAAGATCAGAGAGAGTCCCATTGACTCAGATACACTCTGGTCCTGGGGATAGACTGGGGAGAAAGGTAAGAGAGAGTCCCATTGACTCAGATACACACTGGTCCTGGGGATAGACTGGGGAGAAAGGTCAGAGAGTCCCATTGACTCAGATACACACTGTCCTGGGGGACTGGGGAGAAAGGTCAGAGAGAGACCCATTGACTCAGATACACACTGGTTCTGCGGGACTGGGGAGAAAGGTCAGAGAGTGTCCCATTGACTCAGATAAACACTGGTCCAGGGGATAGAATGGGGAGAAAGGTCAGAGAGTCCCATTGACTCAGATACACACTGTCCTGGGGGTCTGGGGAGAAAGGTCAGAGAGAGTCCCATTGACAAAGATACACACTGGTCCTGGGGGACTGGGGAGAAAGTTCAGAGAGAGTCCCATTGATTCAGATACACACTGGTCCTGGGGGACTGGGGAGAAAGGTCAGAGAGATTCCCATTGACTCAGGTACACATTGGTCATGGGGATAGTCTGGGGAGAAAGGTCAGAGAGAGCCCCATTGACTCAGATACACACTAGTCCTGGGGGACTGGGGAGAAAGGTCAGAGAGAGACCCATTGACTCAGATACGCTCTGGCGTGGGGGCTGGAGATAAAGGTCTGAGAGAGTCCCATTGACACAGATAAACACCGGCCATAGGGATAGACTGGGGAGAAATCAGAGAGAGCCCCTTTGACTCAGATACACTGTGGTCCTGGGGGACTGGGGAGAAAGGTCAGAGAGAGTCCCATTGACTCAGATACACTCAAGTCCTGGGGGACTGGGGAGAAAGGTCAGAGAGAGTCCCATTGACTCAGATACACACTGGTCCTGGGGGTAGACTGGGGAGAAAGGTCAGAGAGAGTCCAATTGACTCAGATAGACACTGGTACTGGGGGATAGACTGGGGAGAAAGGTCAGAGAATCTCATTGACTCAGATACGCACTGGTCCTGGGGGAAATACTGGGGAGAAAGGTCAGAGAGATTCCCAATGACTCAGATAAACACTGGTCCTGGGGATAGACTGGGGAGAAACGTCAGAGAGAGTCCCATTGTCTCAGATACACAGTGGTCCTGGGGGACTGGGGAGAAAGGTCAGAGAGAGTCCCATTGAATCAGGTACACACTGGTCCTGGGGATAGACAGGGTGAAAGTTCAGAGAGAGTCCCATTGACTCACATACACGTTGGTCCTGGGGATAGACTGGAGAGAAAGGTCAGAGAGAGTCCCATTGACTCAGATACACACTGGTCCTGGGGGACTGGGGAGAAAGTTCAGAGAGAGTCCCATTGACTCAGATACACACTGGTCCTGGGGATAGACTGGGGAGAAAGGTAAGAGAGAGTCCCATTGACTCAGATACACATTGGTCCTGGGGATAGACTGGGAAGAAAGGTCAGAGAGTTTCCCATTGACTCAGATAAACACTGGTCCAGGGGATAGAATGGGGAGAATGGTCAGAGAGATTCCCATTGACTCAGGTACACACTGGTCATGGGGTTAGACTGGGGAGAAAGGTCAGAGAGAGCCCCATTGACTCAGATACACACTAATCCCGGGGGACTGGGGAGAAAGTTCAGAGAGAGACCCATTGACTCAGATACACACTGGTCCTGGGGGACTGGGGAGAAAGGTCAGAGAGAGTCCCATTGACTCAGATACACACTGGTCCTGGTGATAGACTGGGGAGAAAGATCAGAGAGGGTCCCATTGACTCAGATACAATCTGGTCCTGGGGGACTGGGGAGAAAGATCAAAGAGAGTCCCATTGACTCAGATACACTCTGGTTCTGGGGGACTGGGGAGAAAGGTCAGAGAGAGTCCCATTCACTCAGATACACACTGGTCCTGGGGAGAGACTGGGGAGAAAGGTCAGCGAGAGTCCCATTGACTCAGATGCACACTGGTCCTGGGGGATAGACTGGGGAGAAAGGTCAGAGAGAGTGCCATTGAATCAGATAAAAACTGGTCCTGGGGATAGACAGGGGAGAAAGGTCAGAGAGTCCCATTGACTCAGGTACACACTGGTCCTGGGGGATATACTGGGGAGAAAGGTGAGAGAGACTCCCATTGACTCAGATACACACTGGTCCTGGGGATAGACTGGGGAGAAAGGTCAGAGAGAGTCCCATTGACTCAGATACACACTGGTCCTGGGGGATAGACTGGGGAGAAAGGTCAGAGAATCCCATTGACTCAGATACGCACTGGTCCTGGGGGATATACTGGGGAGAAAGGTCAGAGAGATTCCCAAAGACTCAGATAAACACTGGTCCTGGGGATAGACTGGGGAGAAACGTCAGAGAGAGTCCCATTGTCTCAGATACACAGTGGTCCTGGGGGACTGGGGAGAAAGGTCAGAGAGAGTCCCATTGACTCAGCTACACACTGGTCCTGGGGATAGACAGGGTGAAAGTTCAGAGAGAGTCCCATTGACTCACATACACGTTGGTCCTGGGGATAGACTGGGGAGAAAGGGCAGAGAGAATCCCATTGACTCAGATACACACTGGTCCTGGGGGACTGGGGAGAAAGGTCAGAGAGAATCCCATTGACTCAGATACACACTGGTCCTGGGGGACTGGGGAGAAAGTTCAGAGAGAGTCCCATTGACTCAGATACACACTGGTCCTGGGGAAAGACTGGGGAGAAAGGTACGAGAGAGTCCCATTGACTCAGATACACACTGGTCCTGGGGATAGACTGGGGAGAAAGGTCAGAGAATGTCCCATTGACTCAGATAAACACTGGTCCAGGGAATAGAATGGGGAGAAAGGTCAGAGGGTCCCATTGACTCAGATACACACTGGTCCTGGGGGTCTGGGGAGAAAGGTCAGAGAGAGTCCCATTGACAAAGATACACACTGGTCCTGGGGGAATGGGGAGCAAGTTCAGAGAGAGTCCCATTGATTCAGGTACACACTGGTCCTGGGGGACTGGGGAGAAAGATCAGAGAGAGTCCCATTAACTCAGATATACACTGGTCCTGGGGATAGACTGGGGAGAAAGGTCAGAGAGAGTCCCATTGACTCAGATACACACTGGTCCTGGGGGACTGGGGAGAAAGGTCAGAGAGAACCCCATTGACTCAGATACACACTGGTCCTGTGGGACTGGGGAGAAAGGTCAGAGAGAGTCCCATTGACTCAGATACACTCAAGTCCTGGGGGACTGGGGAGAAAGGTCAGAGAGAGTCCCATTGACTCAGATACACACTGGTCCTGGGGATAGACTGGGGAGAAAGGTCAGAGAGAGTCCCATTGACTCAGATACACACTGGTCCTGGGGGATAGACTGGGGAGAAAGGTCAGAGAATCCCATTGACTCAGATACGCACTGGTCCTGGGGGATATACTGGGGAGAAAGGTCAGAGAGATTCCCAAAGACTCAGATAAACACTGGTCCTGGGGATAGAATGGGGAGAAACGTCAGAGAGAGTCCCATTGTCTCAGATACTCAGTGGTTCTGGGGGACTGGGGAGAAAGGTCAGAGAGAGTCCCATTGACTCAGCTACACACTGGTCCTGGGGATAGACAGGGTGAAAGTTCAGAGAGAGTCCCATTGACTCACATACACGTTGGTCCTGGGGATAGACTGGGGAGAAAGGGCAGAGAGAATCCCATTGACTCAGATACACACTGGTCCTGGGGGACTGGGGAGAAAGGTCAGAGAGAATCCCATTGACTCAGATACACACTGGTCCTGGGGGACTGGGGAGAAAGTTCAGAGAGAGTCCCATTGACTCAGATACACACTGGTCCTGGGGAAAGACTGGGGAGAAAGGTACGAGAGAGTCCCATTGACTCAGATACACACTGGTCCTGGGGATAGACTGGGGAGAAAGGTCAGAGAATGTCACATTGACTCAGATAAACACTGGTCCAGGGAATAGAATGGGGAGAAAGGTCAGAGGGTCCCATTGACTCAGATACACACTGGTCCTGGGGGTCTGGGGAGAAAGGTCAGAGAGAGTCCCATTGACAAAGATATACACTGGTCCTGGGGATAGACTGGGGAGAAAGGTCAGAGAGAGTCCCATTGACACAGATACACACTGGTCCTGGGGGACTGGGGAGAAAGGTCAGAGAGAGTCCCATTGACTCAGATACACTCTGGTCCTGAGGGACTGGGGAGAAAGATCAGAGAGAGTCCCATTGACTCAGATACACTCTCGTCCTGGGGGACTTGGGAGAAAGCTCAGAGAGAGTCTCATTGACTCAGATGCACACTGGTCCTGGGGGATATACTGGGGGGAAAGGTCAGAGAGACTCCCATTGACTCAGATAAACACTGGTCCTGGGGATAGACTGGGGAGAAAGCTCAGAGAGAGTCCCATTGACTCAGATACACACTGGTCCTGGGGGACAGGGGAGAAAGGTCAGAGAGTGTACCATTGACTCAGATACACACAGGTCCTGGGGGACTGGGGAGAAAGGTCAGAGAGATTCCCATTGACTCAGGTACACACTGGCCATGGGGATAGACTGGGGAGAAAGGTCAGAGAGAGCCCCATTGACTCAGATAAATACTAGTCCTGGGGGACTGGGGAGAAAGGTCAGAGAGAGACCCATTGACTCAGATACACACTGGTTCTGCGGGACTGGGGAGAAAGGTCAGAGAGAGTCCCATTGACTCAGATACACACTGGTCCTGGTGATAGACTGGGGAGAAAGATCAGAGAGAGTCCCATTGACTCAGATACACTCTGGTCCTGGGGATAGACTGGGGAGAAAGGTAAGAGAGAGTCCCATTGACTCAGATACACACTGGTCCTGGGGATAGACTGGGGAGAAAGGTCAGAGAGTCCCATTGACTCAGATACACACTGTCCTGGGGGACTGGGGAGAAAGGTCAGAGAGAGACCCATTGACTCAGATACACACTGGTTCTGCGGGACTGGGGAGAAAGGTCAGAGAGTGTCCCATTGACTCAGATAAACACTGGTCCAGGGGATAGAATGGGGAGAAAGGTCAGAGAGTCCCATTGACTCAGATACACACTGTCCTGGGGGTCTGGGGAGAAAGGTCAGAGAGAGTCCCATTGACAAAGATACACACTGGTCCTGGGGGACTGGGGAGAAAGTTCAGAGAGAGTCCCATTGATTCAGATACACACTGGTCCTGGGGGACTGGGGAGAAAGGTCAGAGAGATTCCCATTGACTCAGGTACACATTGGTCATGGGGATAGACTGGGGAGAAAGGTCAGAGAGAGCCCCATTGACTCAGATACACACTAGTCCTGGGGGACTGGGGAGAAAGGTCAGAGAGAGACCCATTGACTCAGATACACTCTGGCGTGGGGGCTGGAGATAAAGGTCTGAGAGAGTCCCATTGACACAGATAAACACCGGCCATAGGGATAGACTGGGGAGAAATCAGAGAGAGCCCCTTTGACTCAGATACACTGTGGTCCTGGGGGACTGGGGAGAAAGGTCAGAGAGAGTCCCATTGACTCAGATACACTCAAGTCCTGGGGGACTGGGGAGAAAGGTCAGAGAGAGTCCCATTGACTCAGATACACACTGGTCCTGGGGGTAGACTGGGGAGAAAGGTCAGAGAGAGTCCAATTGACTCAGATAGACACTGGTACTGGGGGATAGACTGGGGAGAAAGGTCAGAGAATCTCATTGACTCAGATACGCACTGGTCCTGGGGGAAATACTGGGGAGAAAGGTCAGAGAGATTCCCAATGACTCAGATAAACACTGGTCCTGGGGATAGACTGGGGAGAAACGTCAGAGAGAGTCCCATTGTCTCAGATACACAGTGGTCCTGGGGGACTGGGGAGAAAGGTCAGAGAGAGTCCCATTGAATCAGGTACACACTGGTCCTGGGGATAGACAGGGTGAAAGTTCAGAGAGAGTCCCATTGACTCACATACACGTTGGTCCTGGGGATAGACTGGAGAGAAAGGTCAGAGAGAGTCCCATTGACTCAGATACACACTGGTCCTGGGGGACTGGGGAGAAAGTTCAGAGAGAGTCCCATTGACTCAGATACACACTGGTCCTGGGGATAGACTGGGGAGAAAGGTAAGAGAGAGTCCCATTGACTCAGATACACATTGGTCCTGGGGATAGACTGGGAAGAAAGGTCAGAGAGTTTCCCATTGACTCAGATAAACACTGGTCCAGGGGATAGAATGGGGAGAATGGTCAGAGAGATTCCCATTGACTCAGGTACACACTGGTCATGGGGTTAGACTGGGGAGAAAGGTCAGAGAGAGCCCCATTGACTCAGATACACACTAATCCCGGGGGACTGGGGAGAAAGTTCAGAGAGAGACCCATTGACTCAGATACACACTGGTCCTGGGGGACTGGGGAGAAAGGTCAGAGAGAGTCCCATTGACTCAGATACACACTGGTCCTGGTGATAGACTGGGGAGAAAGATCAGAGAGGGTCCCATTGACTCAGATACAATCTGGTCCTGGGGGACTGGGGAGAAAGATCAAAGAGAGTCCCATTGACTCAGATACACTCTGGTTCTGGGGGACTGGGGAGAAAGGTCAGAGAGAGTCCCATTCACTCAGATACACACTGGTCCTGGGGAGAGACTGGGGAGAAAGGTCAGCGAGAGTCCCATTGACTCAGATGCACACTGGTCCTGGGGGATAGACTGGGGAGAAAGGTCAGAGAGAGTGCCATTGAATCAGATAAAAACTGGTCCTGGGGATAGACAGGGGAGAAAGGTCAGAGAGTCCCATTGACTCAGGTACACACTGGTCCTGGGGGATATACTGGGGAGAAAGGTGAGAGAGACTCCCATTGACTCAGATAAACACTGGTCCTGGGGATAGACTGGGGAGAAAGGTCAGAGAGAGTCCCATTGACTCAGATACACACTGGTCCTGGGGGACTTGGGAGAAAGGTCAGAGAGAGTCCCATTGACTCAGATACACACTGGTCCTGGGGGACTGGGGAGAAAGTTCAGAGAGACTCCCATTGACTCAGGTTCACACTGGTCCTGGGGGACTGGGGAGAAAGATCAGAGAGAGTCCGATTGACTCAGATACACACAGGTCCTGGGGGACTGGGGAGAAAGGTCAGAGAGATTCCCATTGACTCAGGTACACACTGGTCATGGGGATAGACTGGGGAGAAAGGTCAGAGAGAACCCCATTGACTCAGATACACACTGGTCCTGTGGGACTGGGGAGAAAGGTCAGAGAGAGTCCCATTGACTCAGATACACTCAAGTCCTGGGGGACTGGGGAGAAAGGTCAGAGAGAGTCCCATTGACTCAGATACACACTGGTCCTGGGGATAGACTGGGGAGAAAGGTCAGAGAGAGTCCCATTGACTCAGATACACACTGGTCCTGGGGGATAGACTGGGGAGAAAGGTCAGAGAATCCCATTGACTCAGATACGCACTGGTCCTGGGGGATATACTGGGGAGAAAGGTCAGAGAGATTCCCAAAGACTCAGATAAACACTGGTCCTGGGGATAGACTGGGGAGAAACGTCAGAGAGAGTCCCATTGTCTCAGATACACAGTGGTCCTGGGGGACTGGGGAGAAAGGTCAGAGAGAGTCCCATTGACTCAGCTACACACTGGTCCTGGGGATAGACAGGGTGAAAGTTCAGAGAGAGTCCCATTGACTCACATACACGTTGGTCCTGGGGATAGACTGGGGAGAAAGGGCAGAGAGAATCCCATTGACTCAGATACACACTGGTCCTGGGGGACTGGGGAGAAAGGTCAGAGAGAATCCCATTGACTCAGATACACACTGGTCCTGGGGGACTGGGGAGAAAGTTCAGAGAGAGTCCCATTGACTCAGATACACACTGGTCCTGGGGAAAGACTGGGGAGAAAGGTACGAGAGAGTCCCATTGACTCAGATACACACTGGTCCTGGGGATAGACTGGGGAGAAAGGTCAGAGAATGTCCCATTGACTCAGATAAACACTGGTCCAGGGAATAGAATGGGGAGAAAGGTCAGAGGGTCCCATTGACTCAGATACACACTGGTCCTGGGGGTCTGGGGAGAAAGGTCAGAGAGAGTCCCATTGACAAAGATACACACTGGTCCTGGGGGAATGGGGAGCAAGTTCAGAGAGAGTCCCATTGATTCAGGTACACACTGGTCCTGGGGGACTGGGGAGAAAGATCAGAGAGAGTCCCATTAACTCAGATATACACTGGTCCTGGGGATAGACTGGGGAGAAAGGTCAGAGAGAGTCCCATTGACTCAGATACACACTGGTCCTGGGGGACTGGGGAGAAAGGTCAGAGAGAACCCCATTGACTCAGATACACACTGGTCCTGTGGGACTGGGGAGAAAGGTCAGAGAGAGTCCCATTGACTCAGATACACTCAAGTCCTGGGGGACTGGGGAGAAAGGTCAGAGAGAGTCCCATTGACTCAGATACACACTGGTCCTGGGGATAGACTGGGGAGAAAGGTCAGAGAGAGTCCCATTGACTCAGATACACACTGGTCCTGGGGGATAGACTGGGGAGAAAGGTCAGAGAATCCCATTGACTCAGATACGCACTGGTCCTGGGGGATATACTGGGGAGAAAGGTCAGAGAGATTCCCAAAGACTCAGATAAACACTGGTCCTGGGGATAGAATGGGGAGAAACGTCAGAGAGAGTCCCATTGTCTCAGATACTCAGTGGTTCTGGGGGACTGGGGAGAAAGGTCAGAGAGAGTCCCATTGACTCAGCTACACACTGGTCCTGGGGATAGACAGGGTGAAAGTTCAGAGAGAGTCCCATTGACTCACATACACGTTGGTCCTGGGGATAGACTGGGGAGAAAGGGCAGAGAGAATCCCATTGACTCAGATACACACTGGTCCTGGGGGACTGGGGAGAAAGGTCAGAGAGAATCCCATTGACTCAGATACACACTGGTCCTGGGGGACTGGGGAGAAAGTTCAGAGAGAGTCCCATTGACTCAGATACACACTGGTCCTGGGGAAAGACTGGGGAGAAAGGTACGAGAGAGTCCCATTGACTCAGATACACACTGGTCCTGGGGATAGACTGGGGAGAAAGGTCAGAGAATGTCACATTGACTCAGATAAACACTGGTCCAGGGAATAGAATGGGGAGAAAGGTCAGAGGGTCCCATTGACTCAGATACACACTGGTCCTGGGGGTCTGGGGAGAAAGGTCAGAGAGAGTCCCATTGACAAAGATACACACTGGTCCTGGGGGAATGGGGAGCAAGTTCAGAGAGAGTCCCATTGATTCAGGTACACACTGGTCCTGGGGGACTGGGGAGAAAGATCAGAGAGAGTCCCATTAACTCAGATATACACTGGTCCTGGGGATAGACTGGGGAGAAAGGTCAGAGAGAGTCCCATTGACTCAGATACACACTGGTCCTGGGGGACTGGGGAGAAAGGTCAGAGAGAGTCCCATTGACTCAGATACACTCTGGTCCTGGGGGACTGGGGAGAAAGATCAGAGAGAGTCCCATTGACTCAGATACACTCTCGTCCTGGGGGACTTGGGAGAAAGCTCAGAGAGAGTCTCATTGACTCAGATGCGCACTGGTCCTGGGGGATATACTGGGGGGAAAGGTCAGAGAGACTCCCATTGACTCAGATAAACACTGGTCCTGGGGATAGACTGGGGAGAAAGCTCAGAGAGAGTCCCATTGACTCAGATACACACTGGTCCTGGGGGACAGGGGAGAAAGGTCAGAGAGTGTACCATTGACTCAGATACACACAGGTCCTGGGGGACTGGGGAGAAAGGTCAGAGAGATTCCCATTGACTCAGGTACACACTGGTCATGGGGATAGACTGGGGAGAAAGGTCAGAGAGAGCCCCATTGACTCAGATAAACACTAGTCCTGGGGGACTGGGGAGAAAGGTCAGAGAGAGACCCATTGACTCAGATACACACTGGTTCTGCGGGACTGGGGAGAAAGGTCAGAGAGAGTCCCATTGACTCAGATACACACTGGTCCTGGTGATAGACTGGGGAGAAAGATCAGAGAGAGTCCCATTGACTCAGATACACTCTGGTCCTGGGGATAGACTGGGGAGAAAGGTAAGAGAGAGTCCCATTGACTCAGATACACACTGGTCCTGGGGATAGACTGGGGAGAAAGGTCAGAGAGTCCCATTGACTCAGATACACACTGTCCTGGGGGACTGGGGAGAAAGGTCAGAGAGAGACCCATTGACTCAGATACACACTGGTTCTGCGGGACTGGGGAGAAAGGTCAGAGAGTGTCCCATTGACTCAGATAAACACTGGTCCAGGGGATAGAATGGGGAGAAAGGTCAGAGAGTCCCATTGACTCAGATACACACTGTCCTGGGGGTCTGGGGAGAAAGGTCAGAGAGAGTCCCATTGACAAAGATACACACTGGTCCTGGGGGACTGGGGAGAAAGTTCAGAGAGAGTCCCATTGATTCAGATACACACTGGTCCTGGGGGACTGGGGAGAAAGGTCAGAGAGATTCCCATTGAATCAGGTACACACTGGTCATGGGGATAGACTGGGGAGAAAGGTCAGAGAGAGCCCCATTGACTCAGATACACACTAGTCCTGGGGGACTGGGGAGAAAGGTCAGAGAGAGACCCATTGACTCAGATACACACTGGTCCTGGGGGACTGGGGAGAAAGGTGAGAGAGAGTCCCATTGACTCAGATACACACTGGTCCTGGTGATAGACTGGGGAGAAAGATCAGATAGAGTCCCATTGACTCAGATACACTCTGGTCCTGGGGGACAAGGGAGAAAGTTCAGAGGAGTACCATTGACTCAGATACACACTGGTCCTGGGGATCGGCTGGGGAGAAATGTCAGAGAGAGTCCCATTGACTCAGATAAACACTGGTCCTGGGGATAGACTGGGGAAAAAGGTCAGAGAGAGTCCCATTGATTCAGATAAACACTGGTCCTGGGGATAGACTGGGGAGAAAGGTCAGAGAGAGAGCCATTGACACAGATAAACACCGGTCATGGGGTTAGACTGGGGAGAAAGGACAGAGTGAGTCCCATTGACTCAGATACACACTGGTCCTGGGGATAGACTGGGGAGAACTGTCAGAGAGTCCCATTGACTCAGATACACACTGGTCCTGGGTACAGACTGGGGAGAAAGTTCAGAGACAGTCCCATTGACTCAGATACACACTGGTCCTGGTGATAGACTGGGGAGAAAGGTCATAGAGAGTCCCATTGACTCAGATATACACTGGTCCTGGGGATAGACTTGGGAGAAACGTCAGAGAGAGTCCCATTGACTCAGATACACACTGGTCCTGGGGGACTGGGGAGAAAGTTCAGAGAGAGTCCCATTGACTCAGATACACACTGGTCCTGGGGATAGACTAGGGAGAAAGGTAAGAGAGAGTCCCATTGACTCAGATACACACTGGTCCTGGGGATAGACTGGGGATAAAGGTAAGAGAGAGTCCCATTGACTCAGATACACACTGGTCCTGGGGATAGACTGGGGAGAAAGGTCAGAGAGTCCCATTGACTCAGATACACACTGGTCCTGGGGGTCTGGGGAGAAAGATCAGAGGGAGTCCCATTGACTCAGATACACACTGGTCCTGGGGGACTGGGGAGAAAGGTCAGAGAGAGTCCCATTGACTCAGTTGCACACGGGACCTGGGGGACTGGGGAGAAAGATCAGAGAGAGTCCCATTGACTCAGATACACACTGGTCCTGGGGGATAGACTGTGGAGAAAGGTCAGAGAGTCCCATTGACTCAGATAAACACTGGTCCTGGGGATAGACTGGGGAGAAACGTCAGAGAGAGTCCCATTGACTCACATACACACTGGTCCTGGGGATAGACTGGGGAGAAATGTCAGAGAGTCCCATTGACTCAGATACACACTGGTCCTGGGGGTCTGGGGAGAAAGGTCAGAGAGAGTCCCATTGACTCAGATACACACTGGTCCTGGGGGACTGGGGAGAAATGTCAGAGAGAGTCCCATTGACTCAGGTACACACGGGTCCTGGGGGACTGGGGAAAAGATCAGAGAGAGTCCCATTGACTCAGATACACACTGCTCCTGGGGGACTAGGGAGAAAGGTCAGAGAATCCCATTGACTCAGATACACACTCGTCCTGTGGTTCTGGGGAGAAAGGTCAGAGAGAGTCCCATTGACTCAGATTCACACTGGTCCTGGGGGACTGGGGAGAAAGTTCAGAGAGACTCCCATTGACTCAGGTACACACTGGTCCTGTGGGACTGGGGACAAAGATCAGAGAGAGTCCGATTGACTCAGATACACACAGGACCTGGGGGACTGGGGAGAAAGGTCAGAGAGATTCCCATTGACTCAGGTACACACTGGTCATGGGGATAGACTGGGGAGAAAGGTCAGAGAGAACCCCATTGACTCAGATACACACTAGCCCTGGGGGACTGGGGAGAAAGGTCAGAGAGAGCCCCATTGACTCAGAGACACACTGGCCCTGGGGGCTGGAGATAAAGGTCTGAGAGAGTCCCATTGACACAGATAAACACCGGCCATAGGGATAGACAGGGGAGAAATCAGAGAGAGCCCCTTGGACTCAGATACACTCTGGTCCTGGGGGACAGGGGAGAAAGGTCAGAGAGAGTCCCATTGACTCAGATACACACTGGTCCTGGGGGTCGACTGGGGAGAAAGGTCAGAGAGAGTCCAATTGACTCAGATACACACTGGTCCTGGGGGATAGACTGGGGAGAAAGGTCAGAGAATCCCATTGACTCAGATACGCACTGATCCTGGGGTAAATACTGGGGAGAAACGTCAGAGAGAGTCCCATTGTCTCAGATACACAGTGGTCCTGGGAATAGACAGGGTGAAAGTTCAGAGAGAGTCCCATTGACTCACATACACGTTGGTCCTGGGGATAGACTGGAGAGAAAGGTCAGAGAGAGTCCCATTGACTCAGATACACACTGGTCCTGGGGGACTGGGGAGAAAGTTCAGAGAGAGTCCCATTGACTCAGATACACACTGGTCCTGGGGATAGACTGGCGAGAAAGGTAAGAGAGAGTCCCATTGACTCAGATACACACTGGTCCTGGGGATAGACTGGGGACAAAGGTCAGAGAGTTTCCCATTGACTCAGATAAACTTTGGTCCAGGGGATAGAATGGGGAGAAAGTTGAGAGAGTCCCATTGACTCAGATACACACTGGTCCTGGGGGTCTGGGGAGAAAGGTCAGAGAGAGTCCCATTGACAAAGATACACACTGGTCCTGGGGGACTGGGGAGAAAGATCAGAGAGAGTCCCATTGACTCAGATACACACAGGTCCTGGGGGACTGGGGAGAAAGGTCAGAGAGATTCCCATTGACTCAGGTACACACTGGTCATGGGGTTAGACTGGGGAGAAAGGTCAGAGAGAGCCCCATTGACTCAGATACACACTAATTCTGTGGGACTGGGGAGAAAGGTCAGAGAGAGACCCATTGACTCAGATACACACTGGTCCTGGGGGACTGGGGAGAAAGGTCAGAGAGAGTCCCATTGACTCAGATACACACTGGTCCTGGTGATATACTGGGGAGAAAGATCAGAGAGGGTCCCATTGACTCAGATACAATCTGGTCCTGGGGGACTGGGGCGAAAGATCAGAGAGAGTCCCATTGACTCAGATACACTCTGGTCCTGGGGGACTGGGGAGAAAGGTCAGAGAGAGTCCCATTCACTCAGATACACACTGGTCCTGGGGATAGACTGGGGAGAAAGGTCAGCGAGAGTCCCATTGACTCAGATACACACTGGTCCTGGGGGATAGACTGGGGAGAAAGGTCAGAGAGAGTCCCATTGAATCAGATACACACTGGTCCTGGGGGACTGGGGAGAAAGTTCAGAGAGACTCCCATTGACTCAGGTACACACTGGTCCTGGGGGACTGGGGAGAAAGATCAGAGAGAGTCCGATTGACTCAGATACACACAGGTCCTGGGGGACTGGGGAGAAAGGTCAGAGAGATTCCCATTGACTCAGGTACACACTGGTCATGGGGATAGACTGGGGAGAAAGGTCAGAGAGAGCCCCATTGACTCAGATACACACTAGTCCTGGGGGACTGGGGAGAAAGGTCAGAGAGAGACCCATTGACTCAGATACACACTGGTTCTGCGGGACTGGGGAGAAAGGTCAGAGAGAGTCCCATTGACTCAGATACACACTGGTCCTGGTGATAGACTGGGGAGAAAGATCAGAGAGAGTCCCATTGACTCAGATACACTCTGGTCCTGGGGATAGACTGGGGAGAAAGGTAAGAGAGAGTCCCATTGACTCAGATACACACTGGTCCTGGGGATAGACTGGGGAGAAAGGTCAGAGAGTGTCCCATTGACTCAGATAAACACTGGTCCAGGGGATAGAATGGTTAGAAAGGTCAGAGAGTCCCATTGGCTCAGATACACACTGTCCTGGGGGTCTGGGGAGAAAGGTCAGAGAGAGTCCCATTGACAAAGATACACACTGGTCCTGGGGGACTGGGGAGAAGGTTCAGAGAGAGTCCCATTGATTCAGATACACACCGGTCATGGGGATAGTTTGGGGAGAAAGGTCAGAGAGAGTCCCATTGACTCAGATAAACACTGGTCCAGGGGATAGAATGGTTAGAAAGGTCAGAGAGTCCCATTGACTCAGATACACACTGTCCTGGGGGTCTGGGGAGAAAGGTCAGAGAGAGTCCCATTGACAAAGATACACACTGGTCCTGGGGGACTGGGGAGAAGGTTCAGAGAGAGTCCCATTGATTCAGATACACACTGGTCCTGGGGGACTGGGGAGAAAGGTCAGAGAGATTCCCATTGACTCAGGTACACACTGGTCATGGGGATAGACTGGGGAGAAAGGTCAGAGAGAGCCCCATTGACTCAGATACACACTAGTCCTGGGGGACTGGGGAGAAAGGTCAGAGAGAGACCCATTGACTCAGATACACACTGGTCCTGGGGGACTGGGGAGAAAGGTGAGAGAGAGTCCCATTGACTCAGATACACACTGGTCCTGGTGATAGACTGGGGAGAAAGATCAGAGAGAGTCCCATTGACTCAGATACACTCTGGTCCTGGGGGACAAGGGAGAAAGGTCAGAGAGAGTACCATTGACTCAGATACACACTGGTCCTGGGGATCGGCTGGGGAGAAAGGTCAGAGAGAGTCCCATTGACTCAGATAAACACTGGTCCTGGGGATAGACTGGGGAAAAAGGTCAGAGAGAGTCCCATTGATTCAGATAAACACTGGTCCTGATGATAGACTGGGGAGAAAGGTCAGAGAGAGAGAGCCATTGACACAGATAAACACCGGTCATGGGGATAGACTGGGGAGAAAGGTCAGAGAGAGTCCCATTGACTCAGATACACACTGGTCCTGGGGATAGACTGGGGAGAACTGTCAGAGAGTCCCATTGACTCAGATACACACTGGTCCTGGGTACAGACTGGGGAGAAAGTTCAGAGAGAGTCCCATTGACTCAGATACACACTGGTCCTGGTGATAGACTGGGGAGAAAGGTCATAGAGAGTCCCATTGACTCAGATATACACTGGTCCTGGGGATAGACTTGGGAGAAACGTCAGAGAGAGTCCCATTGACACAGATACACACTGGTCCTGGGGGACTGGGGAGAAAGTTCAGAGAGAGTCCCATTGACTCAGATACACACTAGTCCTGGGGATAGACTAGGGAGAAAGGTAAGAGAGAGTCCCATTGACTCAGATACACACTGGTCCTGGGGATAGACTGGGGAGAAAGGTAAGAGAGAGTCCCATTGACTCAGATACACACTGGTCCTCGGGATAGACTGGGGAGAAAGGTCAGAGAGTCCCATTGACTCAGATACACACTGGTCCTGGGGGTCTGGGGAGAAAGATCAGAGGGAGTCCCATTGACTCAGATACACACTGGTCCTGGGGGACTGGGGAGAAAGGTCAGAGAGAGTCCCATTGACTCAGTTGCACACGGGACCTGGGGGACTGGGGAGAAAGATCAGAGAGAGTCCCATTGACTCAGATACACACTGGTCCTGGGGGATAGACTGTGGAGAAAGGTCAGAGAGTCCCATTGACTCAGATAAACACTGGTCCTGAGGATAGACTGGGGAGAAACGTCAGAGAGAGTCCCATTGACTCAGATACACACTGTCCTGGGGATAGACTGGGGAGAAAGGTAAGAGAGAGTCCCATTGACTCAGATACACACTGGTCCTGGGGATAGACTGGGGAGAAAGGTCAGAGAGTCCCATTGACTCAGGTACACACGGGTCCTGGGGGACTGGGGAAAAGATCAGAGAGAGTCCCATTGACTCAGATACACACTGCTCCTGGGGGACTGGGGAGAAAGGTCAGAGAATCCCATTGACTCAGATACACACTCGTCCTGTGGTTCTGGGGAGAAAGGTCAGAGAGAGTCCCATTGACTCAGATTCACACTGGTCCTGGGGGACTGGGGAGAAAGTTCAGAGAGATCCCCATTGACTCAGAGATACACTGGCCCTGGGGGCTGGAGATAAAGGTCTGAGAGAGTCCCATTGACACAGATAAACACCGGCCATAGGGATAGATTGGGGAGAAATCAGAGAGAGCCCCTTTGACTCAGATACACTCTGGTCCTTGGGGACTGGGGAGAAAGGTCAGAGAGAGTCCCATTGACTCAGATACACACTGGTCCTGGGGGTAGACTGGGGAGAAAGGTCAGAGAGAGTCCAATTGACTCAGATACACACTGGTCCTGGGGGATAGACTGGGGAGAAAGGTCAAAGAATCCCATTGACTCAGATACGCACTGGTCCTGGGGGAAATACTGGGGAGAAACGTCAGAGAGAGTCCCATTGTCTCAGATACACAGTGGTCCTGGGGGACTGGGGAGAAAGGTCAGAGAGAGTCCCATTGACTCAGGTACACACTGGTCCTGGGGATAGACAGGGTGAAAGTTCAGAGAGAGTCCCATTGACTCACATACACGTTGGTCCTGGGGATAGACTGGAGAGAAAGGTCAGAGAGAGTCCCATTGACTCAGATACACACTGGTCCTGGGGGACTGGGGAGAAAGTTCAGAGAGAGTCCCATTGACTCAGATACACACTGGTCCTGGGGATAGACTGGCGAGAAAGGTAAGAGAGAGTCCCATTGACTCAGATACACACTGGCCCTGGGGATAGACTGGGGAGAAAGGTCAGAGAGTTTCCCATTGACTCAGATAAACACTGGTCCAGGGGATAGAATGGGGAGAAAGGTCAGAGAGTCCCATTGACTCAGATACACACTGGTCCTGGGGGTCTGGGGAGAAAGGTCAGAGAGAGTCCCATTGAAAAGATACACACTGGTCCTGGGGGACTGGGGAGAAAGTTCAGAGAGAGACCCATTGATTCAGGTACACACTGGTCCTGGGGGACTGGGGAGAAAGATCAGAGAGAGTCCCATTGACTCAGATACACACAGGTCCTGGGGGACTGGGGAGAAAGGTCAGAGAGATTCCCATTGACTCAGGTACACACTGGTCATGGGGTTAGACTGGGGAGAAAGGTCAGAGAGAGCCCCATTGACTCAGATACACACTAATCCTGGGGGACTGGGGAGAAAGGTCAGAGAGAGACCCATTGACTCAGATACACACTGGTCCTGGGGGACTGGGGAGAAAGGTCAGAGAGAGTCCCATTGACTCAGATACACACTGGTGCTGGTGATAGACTGGGGAGAAAGATCAGAGAGGGTCCCATTGACTCAGATACAATCTGGTCCTGGGGGACTTGGGAGAAAGATCAGAGAGAGTCCCATTGACTCAGATACACTCTGGTCCTGGGGGACTGGGGAGAAAGGTCAGAGAGACTCCCATTGAATCAGATAAAAACTGGTCCTGGGGATAGACAGGGGAGAAAGGTCAGAGAGTCCCATTGACTCAGATACACACTGGTCCTGGGGGATATACTGGGGAGAAAGGTGAGAGAGACTCCCATTGACTCAGATAAACACTGGTCCTGGGGATAGACTGGGGAGAAAGTTCAGAGAGAGTCCCATTGACTCAGATACACACTGGTCCTGGGGGACTAGGGAGAAAGGTCAGAGAGAGTCCCATTAACTCAGATACACACTGGTCCTGGGGGACTGGGGAGAAAGTTCAGAGAGACTCCCATTGACTCAGGTACACACTGGTCCTGGGGGACTGGGGAGAAAGATCAGAGAGAGTCCGATTGACTCAGATACACACAGGTCCTGGGGGACTGGGGAGAAAGGTCAGAGAGATTCCCATTGACTCAGGTACACACTGGTCATGGGGATAGACTGGGGAGAAAGGTCAGAGAGAACTCCATTGACTCAGATACACACTGGTCCTGTGGGACTGGGGAGAAAGGTCAGAGAGAGTCCCATTGACTCAGATACACTCAAGTCCTGGGGGACTGGGGAGAAAGGTCAGAGAGAGTCCCATTGACTCAGATACACACTGGTCCTGGGGATAGACTGGGGAGAAAGGTCAGAGAGAGTCCCATTGACTCAGATACACACTGGTCCTGGGGGATAGACTGGGGAGAAAGGTCAGAGAATCCCATTGACTCAGATACGCACTGGTCCTGGGGATAGACTGGGGAGAAACGTCAGAGAGAGTCCCATTGTCTCAGATACACAGTGGTCCTGGGGGACTGGGGAGAAAGGTCAGAGAGAGTCCCATTGACTCAGGTACACACTGGTCCTGGGGATAGACAGGGTGAAAGTTCAGAGAGAGTCCCATTGACTCACATACACGTTGGTCCTGGGGATAGACTGGGGAGAAAGGTCAGAGAGAATCCCATTGACTCAGATACACACTGGTCCTGGGGGACTGGGGAGAAAGGTCAGAGAGAATCCCATTGACTCAGATACACACTGGTCCTGGGGGACTGGGGAGAAAGTTCAGAGAGAGTCCCATTGACTCAGATACACACTGGTCCTGGGGAAAGACTGGGGAGAAAGGTAAGAGAGAGTCCCATTGACTCAGATACACACTGGTCCTGGGGATAGACTGGGGAGAAAGGTCAGAGAGTGTCCCATTGACTCAGATAAACACTGGTCCAGGGAATAGAATGGGGAGAAAGGTCAGAGTCCCATTGACTCAGATACACACTGGTCCTGGGGGTCTGGGGAGAAAGGTCAGAGAGAGTCCCATTGACAAAGATACACACTGGTCCTGGGGGAATGAGGAGAAAGTTCAGAGAGAGTCCCATTGATTCAGGTACACACTGGTCCTGGGGGACTGGGGAGAAAGATCAGAGAGAGTCCCATTGACTCAGATACACACAGGTCCTGGGGGACTGGGGAGAAAGGTCAGAGAGATTCCCACTGATTCAGATACACACTGGTCCTGGGGATAGACTGGGGAGAAAGGTCAGAGAGAGTCCCATTAACTCAGATATACACTGGTCCTGGGGATAGACTGGGGAGAAAGGTCAGAGAGAGTCCCATTGACTCAGATACACACTGGTCCTGGGGGACTGGGGAGAAAGGTCAGAGAGAGTCCCATTGACTCAGATACACTCTGGTCCTGGGGGACTGGGGAGAAAGATCAGAGAGAGTCCCATTGACTCAGATACACTCTCGTCCTGGGGGACTTGGGAGAAAGCTCAGAGAGAGTCTCATTGACTCAGATGCACACTGCTCCTGGGGGATATACTGGGGGGAAAGGTCAGAGAGACTCCCATTGACTCAGATAAACACTGGTCCTGGGGATAGACTGGGGAGAATGCTCAGAGAGTGTCCCATTGACTCAGATACACACTGATCCTGGGGGACAGGGGAGAAAGGTCAGAGAGTGTACCATTGACTCAGATACACACTGGTCCTGGGGATCGACTGGGGAGAAAGGTCAGAGAGAGTCCCATTGACTCAGATAAACACTGGTCCTGGGGATAGACTGGGGAGATAGGTCAGAGACAGTCCCATTGATTCAGATAAACACCGGTCATGGGGATAGACTGGGGAGAAAGGTCAGAGAGAGTCCCACTGACTCAGATACACACTGGTCCTGGGGGACTGGGGAGAAAGGTCAGATACAGTCCCATTGACTCAGATACACTCTGGTCCTGGGGGACTGGGGAGAAAGATCAGAGAGAGTCCCATTGACTCAGATACACTCTCGTCCTGGGTGACTGGGGAGAAAGGTCAGTGAGAGTCCCATTGACTCAGATACACTCTGGTCCTGGGGGACTGGGGAGAAAGGTCAGAGAGAGTCCCATTGACTCAGATACACACTGGCCCTGGGGGATAGACTGTGGAGAAAGGTCAGAGAGTCCCATTGACTCAGATACACACTGGTCCTGGGGGATATACTGCGGAGAAAGATCAGAGAAATTCCCATTGACTCAGATAAACACTGGTCCTGGGGATAGACTGGGGAGAAACGTCAGAGAGAGTCCCATTGACTCAGATACACACTGGTCCTGGGGGACTGGGGAGAAAGTTCAGAGAGAGTCCCATTGCCTCAGATACACACTGGTCCTGGGGATAGACTGGGGAGAAAGGTCAGAGAGTCCCATTGACTCAGATACACACTGGTCCTGGGGGTCTGGGGAGAAAGATCAGAGAGAGTCCCATAGACTCAGATACACACTGGTCCTGGGGGTCTGGGGAGGAAGGTCAGAGAGAGTCCCATTGACTCAGTTGCACACAGGACCTGGGGGACTGGGGAGAAAGATCAGAGAGAGTCCCATTGACTCAGATACACACTGGTCCTGGGGGATAGACTGTGGAGAAAGGTCAGAGAGTCCCATTGACTCAGATACACACTGGTCATGGGGCATATACTTGGGAGAAATGTCGGAGAGATTCCCATTGACTCAGATAAACACTGGTCCTGGGGATAGACTGGGGAGAAACGTCAGAGAGAGTCCCTTTGACTCAGATACACACTGGTCCTGGGGATAGATTGGGGAGAAATGTCAGAGAGTCCCATTGACTCAGATACACACTGGTCCTTGGGGTCTGGGGAGAAAGGTCAGAGAGAGTCCCATTGACTCAGATACACACTGGTCCTGGGGGACTGGGGAGACATGTCAGAGAGAGTCCCCTTGACTCAGATACACACTAGTCCTGGGGGACTGGGGAGAAAGTTCAGAGAGAGACCCATTGACTCAGATACACACTGGCCCTGCGGGCTGGGGAGAAAGGTCTGAGAGAGTCCCATTGACTCACATACACGTTGGTCCTGGGGATAGACTGGGGAGAAAGGTCAGAGAGAGTCCCATTGACTCAGATACACACTGGTCCTGGGGGACTGGGGAGAAAGTTCAGAGAGAGTCCCATTGACTCAGATACACACTGGTCCTGGGGATAGACTGGGGAGAAAGGTAAGAGAGAGTCCCATTGACTCAGATACACACTGGTCCTGGGGATAGACTGGGGAGAAAGGTCAGAGAGTATCCCATTGACTCAGATAAACACTGGTCCAGGGGATAGAATGGGGAGAAAGGTCAGAGAGTCCCATTGACTCAGATACACACTGGTCCTGGGGGTCTGGGGAGAAATGTCAGAGAGAGTCCCATTGACAAAGATACACACTGGTCCTGGGGGACTGGGGAGAAAGTTCAGAGAGAGTCCCATTGATTCAGGTACACACTGGTCCTGGGGGACTGGGGAGAAAGATCAGAGAGAGTCCCATTGATTCAGATACACACAGGTCCTGGGGGACTGGGGAGAAAGGTCAGAGAGATTCCCATTGACTCAGATACACACTAGTCCTGGGGGACTGGGGAGAAAGTTCAGAGAGAGTCCCATTGATTCAGATACACACTGGTCCTGGGGGTCTGGGGAGAAAGATCAGAGAGAGTCCCATTGACTCAGATACACACTGGTCCTGGGGATAGACTGGGGAGAAAGGTAAGAGAGAGTCCCATTGACTCAGATACACACTGGTCCTGGGGATAGACTGGGGAGAAAGGTCAGAGAGTGTCCCATTGACTCACATAAACACCGGTCCAGGGGATAGAATGGGGAGAAAGTTCAGAGAGTCCCATTGACTCAGATACACACTGGTCCTGGGGGTCTGGGGAGAAAGGTCAGAGAGAGTCCCATTGACAAAGATGCACACTGGTCCTGGGGGACTGGGGAGAAAGTTCAGAGAGAGTCCCATTGATTCAGATACACACTGGTCCTGGGGGTCTGGGGAGAAAGATCAGAGAGAGTCCCATTGACTCAGATACACACAAGTCCTGGGGGACTGGGGAGAAAGGTCAGAGAGATTCCCATTGACTCAGGTACACACTGGTCATGGGGATAGACTGGGGAGAAAGGTCAGAGAGAGCCCCATTGACTCAGATACACACTAGTCCTGGGGGCCTGGGGAGAAAGGTCAGAGAGAGACCGATTGACTCAGATACACACTGGTCCTGGGGATAGACAGGGGAGAAAGGTCAGAGAGTCCCATTGACTCAGATACACACTGGTCCTGGTGATAGACTGGGGAGAAAGGTGAGAGAGACTCCCATTGACTCAGATAAACACTGGTCCTGGGGATAGACTGGGGAGAAAGGTCAGAGAGAGTCCCATTGACTCAGATACACACTGGTCCTTGGGGTCTGGGGAGAAAGGTCAGAGAGAGTCCCATTGACTCAGATACACACTGGTCCTGGGGGACTGGGGAGACATGTCAGAGAGAGTCCCCTTGACTCAGATACACACTAGTCCTGGGGGACTGGGGAGAAAGTTCAGAGAGAGACCCATTGACTCAGATACACACTGGCCCTGCGGGCTGGGGAGAAAGGTCTGAGAGAGTCCCATTGACTCACATACACGTTGGTCCTGGGGATAGACTGGGGAGAAAGGTCAGAGAGAGTCCCATTGACTCAGATACACACTGGTCCTGGGGGACTGGGGAGAAAGTTCAGAGAGAGTCCCATTGACTCAGATACACACTGGTCCTGGGGATAGACTGGGGAGAAAGGTAAGAGAGAGTCCCATTGACTCAGATACACACTGGTCCTGGGGATAGACTGGGGAGAAAGGTCAGAGAGTATCCCATTGACTCAGATAAACACTGGTCCAGGGGATAGAATGGGGAGAAAGGTCAGAGAGTCCCATTGACTCAGATACACACTGGTCCTGGGGGTCTGGGGAGAAATGTCAGAGAGAGTCCCATTGACAAAGATACACACTGGTCCTGGGGGACTGGGGAGAAAGTTCAGAGAGAGTCCCATTGATTCAGGTACACACTGGTCCTGGGGGACTGGGGAGAAAGATCAGAGAGAGTCCCATTGATTCAGATACACACAGGTCCTGGGGGACTGGGGAGAAAGGTCAGAGAGATTCCCATTGACTCAGATACACACTAGTCCTGGGGGACTGGGGAGAAAGTTCAGAGAGAGTCCCATTGATTCAGATACACACTGGTCCTGGGGGTCTGGGGAGAAAGATCAGAGAGAGTCCCATTGACTCAGATACACACTGGTCCTGGGGATAGACTGGGGAGAAAGGTAAGAGAGAGTCCCATTGACTCAGATACACACTGGTCCTGGGGATAGACTGGGGAGAAAGGTCAGAGAGTGTCCCATTGACTCACATAAACACCGGTCCAGGGGATAGAATGGGGAGAAAGTTCAGAGAGTCCCATTGACTCAGATACACACTGGTCCTGGGGGTCTGGGGAGAAAGGTCAGAGAGAGTCCCATTGACAAAGATGCACACTGGTCCTGGGGGACTGGGGAGAAAGTTCAGAGAGAGTCCCATTGATTCAGATACACACTGGTCCTGGGGGTCTGGGGAGAAAGATCAGAGAGAGTCCCATTGACTCAGATACACACAAGTCCTGGGGGACTGGGGAGAAAGGTCAGAGAGATTCCCATTGACTCAGGTACACACTGGTCATGGGGATAGACTGGGGAGAAAGGTCAGAGAGAGCCCCATTGACTCAGATACACACTAGTCCTGGGGGCCTGGGGAGAAAGGTCAGAGAGAGACCGATTGACTCAGATACACACTGGTCCTGGGGATAGACAGGGGAGAAAGGTCAGAGAGTCCCATTGACTCAGATACACACTGGTCCTGGTGATAGACTGGGGAGAAAGGTGAGAGAGACTCCCATTGACTCAGATAAACACTGGTCCTGGGGATAGACTGGGGAGAAAGGTCAGAGAGAGTCCCATTGACTCAGATACACACTGGTCCTGGGGGACTAGGGAGAAAGGTCAGAGAGATACCATTGACTCAGATACACACTGGTCCTGGGGATCGACTGGGGAGAAAGGTCAGAGAGAGTCCCATTGACTCAGATAAACACTGGTCCTGGGGATAGACTGGGGAAAAAGGTCAGAGAGAGTCCCATTGATTCAGATAAACACTGGTCCTGGGGATAGACTAGGGAGAAAGGTCAGAGAGAGTCCCATTGACACAATTAAACACCGGTCATGGGGATAGACTGGGGAGAAAGGTCAGAGAGAGTCCCATTGTCTCAGATACACACTGGTCCTGGGGATAGACTGGGGAGAACTGTCAGAGAGTCCCATTGACTCAGATACACACTGGTCCTGGGTACAGACTGGGGAGAAAGTTCAGAGACAGTCCCATTGACTCAGATACACACTGGTCCTGGTGATAGACTGGGGAGAAAGGTCATAGAGAGTCCCATTGACTCAGATATACACTGGTCCTGGGGATAGACTGGGGAGAAACGTCAGAGAGAGTCCCATTGACTCAGATACACACTGGTCCTGGGGGACTGGGGAGAAAGTTCAGAGAGAGGCCCATTGACTCAGATACACACTGGTCCTGGGGATAGACTGGGGAGAAAGGTAAGAGAGAGTCCCATTGACTCAGATACACACTGGTCCTGGGGATAGACTGGGGAGAAAGGTAAGAGAGAGTCCCATTGACTCAGATACACACTGGTCCTGGGGATAGACTGGGGAGAAAGGTCAGAGAGTCCCATTGACTCAGATACACACTGTTCCTGGGGGTCTGGGGAGAAAGATCAGAGAGAGTCGCATTAACTCAGATACACACTGGTCCTGGGGGACTGGGGAGGAAGGTCAGAGAGAGTCCCATTGACTCAGATACACACTGGTCCTGGTGATAGACTGGGGAGAAAGATCAGAGAGAGTCCCATTGACTCAGGTACACTCTGGTCCTGGGGGACTGGGGAGAAAGATCAGAGAGAGTCCCATTGACTCAGATACACTCTGGTCCTGGGGGACTGGGGAGAAAGGTCAGAGAGAGTCCCATTCACTCAGATACACACTGGTCCTGGGGATAGACTGGGGAGAAAGGTCAGAGAGAGTCCCATTGACTCAGATACACACTGGTCCTGGGGGATAGACTGGGGAGAAAGGTCAGAGAGAGTCCCATTGAATCAGATAAAAACTGGTCCTGGGGAAAGACAGGGGAGAAAGGTCAGAGAGTCCTATTGACTCAGATACACACTGGTCCTGGGGGATATACTGGGGAGAAAGGTGAGAGAGACTCCCATTGACTCAGATAAACACTGGTCCTGGGGATAGACTGGGGAGAAAGGTTAGAGAGAGTCCCATTGACTCAGATACACACTGGTCCTGGGGGACTAGGGAGAAAGGTCAGAGAGATACCATTGACTCAGATGCACACTGGTCCTGGGGATCGACTGGGGAGAAAGGTCAGAGGGAGTCCCATTGACTCAGATAAACACTGGTCCTGGGGATAGACTGGGGAAAAAGGTCAGAGAGAGTCCCATTGATTCAGATAAACACTGGTCCTGCGGATAGACTGGGGAGAAAGGTCAGAGAGAGTCCCATTGACACAGATAGACACCGGTCATGGGGATAGACTGGGGAGAAAGGTCAGAGAGAGTCCCATTGACTCAGATACACACTGGTCCTGGGGATAGACTGGGGAGAACTGTCAGAGAGTCCCATTGACTCAGATACACACTGGTCCTGGGTACAGACTGGGGAGAAAGTTCAGAGACAGTCCCATTGACTCAGATACACACTGGTCCTGGTGATAGACTGGGGAGAAAGGTCATAGATAGTCCCATTGACTCAGATATACACTGGTCCTGGGGATAGACTGGGGAGAAACGTCAGATAGAGTCCCATTGACTCAGATACACACTGGTCCTGGGGGACTGGGGAGAAAGTTCAGAGAGAGGCCCATTGACTCAGATACACACTGGTCCTGGGGATAGACTGGGGAGAAAGGTAAGAGAGAGTCCCATTGACTCAGATACACACTGGTCCTCGGGATAGACTGGGGAGAAAGGTCAGAGAGTCCCATTGACTCAGATACACACTGGTCCTGGGGGTCTGGGGAGAAAGATCAGAGAGAGTCGCATTAACTCAGATACACACTGGTCCTGGGGGACTGGGGAGAAACGTCAGAGAGAGTCCCATTGACTCAGGTACACACGGGTCCTGGGGGTCTGGGGAGAAAGGTCAGAGAGAGTCCCATTGACTCAGATACACACTGGTCCTGGGGGACTGGGGAGAAATGTCAGAGAGAGTCCCATTCACTCAGGTACACACGGGTCTTGGGGGACTGGGGAAAAGATCAGAGAGAGTCCCATTGACTCAGATACACATTGCTCCTGGGGGACTGGGGAGAAAGGTCAGAGAATACCATTGACTCAGATATACACTCGTCCTGTGGGTCTGGGGAGAAAGGTCAGAGAGAGTCCCATTGACTCAGATACACACTGGTCCTGGGGGACTGGGGAGAAAGTTCAGAGAGACTCCCATTGATTCAGGTACACACTGGTCCTGGGGGACTGGGGAGAAAGATCAGAGAGAGTCCAATTGACTCAGATACACACAGGTCCTGGGGGACTGGGGAGAAAGGTCAGAGAGATTCCCATTGACTCAGGTACACACTGGTCATGGGGATAGACTGGGGAGAAAGGTCAGAGAGAACCCCATTGACTCAGATACACACTAGTCCTGGGGGACTGGGGAGAAAGGTCAGAGAGAGACCCATTGACTCAGATACACACTGGCCCTGGGGGCTGGGGAGAAAGGTCTGAGAGAGTCCCATTGACACAGATAAACACCGGTCATAGGGATAGACTGGGGAGAAATGAGAGAGAGTCCCTTTGACTCAGATACACTCTGGTCCTGGGGGACTGGGGAGAAAGTTCAGAGAGAGTCCCATTGACTCAGATACACTCAAGTCCTGGGGGACTGGGGAGAAAGATCAGAGAGAGTCCCATTGACTCAGATACACACTGGTCCTGGGGATAGACTGGGGAGAAACGTCAGATAGAGTCCCATTGACTCAGATACACACTGGTCCTGGGTACAGACTGGGGAGAAAGTTCAGAGACAGTCCCATTGACTCAGATACACACTGGTCCTGGTGATAGACTGGGGAGAAAGGTCATAGAGAGTCCCATTGACTCAGATATACACTGGTCCTGGGGATAGACTGGGGAGAAACGTCAGAGAGAGTCCCATTGACTCAGATACACACTGGTCCTGGGGGACTGGGGAGAAAGTTCAGAGAGAGGCCCATTGACTCAGATACACACTGGTCCTGGGGATAGACTGGGGAGAAAGGTAAGAGAGAATCCCATTGACTCAGATACACACTGGTCCTGGGGATAGACTGGGGAGAAAGGTAAGAGAGAGTCCCATTGACTCAGATACACACTGGTCCTGGGGATAGACTGGGGAGAAAGGTCAGAGAGTCCCATTGACTCAGATACACACTGTTCCTGGGGGTCTGGGGAGAAAGATCAGAGAGAGTCGCATTAACTCAGATACACACTGGTCCTGGGGGACTGGGGAGGAAGGTCAGAGAGAGTCCCATTGACTCAGATACACACTGGTCCTGGTGATAGACTGGGGAGAAAGATCAGAGAGAGTCCCATTGACTCAGATACACTCTGGTCCTGGGGGACTGGGGAGAAAGTTCAGAGAGAGTCCCATTGACTCAGATACACTCTGGTCCTGGGGGACTGGGGAGAAAGGTCAGAGAGAGTCCCATTCACTCAGATACACACTGGTCCTGGGGATAGACTGGGGAGAAAGGTCAGAGAGAGTCCCATTGACACAGATACACACTGGTCCTGGGGGATAGACTGGGGAGAAAGGTCAGAGAGAGTCCCATTGAATCAGATAAAAACTGGTCCTGGGGAAAGACAGGGGAGAAAGGTCAGAGAGTCCTATTGACTCAGATACACACTGGTCCTGGGGGATATACAGGGGAGAAAGGTGAGAGAGACTCCCATTGACTCAGATAAACACTGGTCCTGGGGATAGACTGGGGAGAAAGGTTAGAGAGAGTCCCATTGACTCAGATACACACTGGTCCTGGGGGACTAGGGAGAAAGGTCAGAGAGATACCATTGACTCAGATGCACACTGGTCCTGGGGATCGACTGGGGAGAAAGGTCAGAGGGAGTCCCATTGACTCAGATAAACACTGGTCCTCGGGATAGACTGGGGAAAAAGGTCAGAGAGAGTCCCATTGATTCAGATAAACACTGGTCCTGCGGATAGACTGGGGAGAAAGGTCAGAGAGAGTCCCATTGACACAGATAAACACCGGTCATGGGGATAGACTGGGGAGAAAGGTCAGAGAGAGTCCCATTGACTCAGATACACACTGGTCCTGGGGATAGACTGGGGAGAACTGTCAGAGAGTCCCATTGACTCAGATACACACTGGTCCTGGGTACAGACTGGGGAGAAAGTTCAGAGACAGTCCCATTGACTCAGATACACACTGGTCCTGGTGATAGACTGGGGAGAAAGGTCATAGATAGTCCCATTGACTCAGATACACACTGGTCCTGGGGATAGACTGGGGAGAAAGGTCAGAGAGAGTCCAATTGACTCAGATACACACTGGTCCTGGGGGATAAACTGGGGAGAAAGGTCAGAGAATCCCATTGCCTCAGATACGCACTGGTCCTGGGGTATATACTGGGGAGAAAGGTCAGAGAGATTCCCAATGACTCAGATAAACACTGGTCCTGGGGATAGACTGGGGAGAAACGTCAGAGAGCGTCCCAATGTCTCAGATACACAGTGGTCCTGGGGGACTGGGGAGAAAGGTCAAAGAGAGTCCCATTGACTCAGGTACACACTGGTCCTGGGGATAGACAGGGTGAAAGTTCAGAGAGAGTCCCATTGACTCACATACACGTTGGTCCTGGGGATAGAATGGAGAGAAAGGTCAGAGAGAGTCCCATTGACTCAGATACACACTGGTCCTGGTTAACTGGGGAGAAAGTTCAGAGAGAGTCCCATTGACTCAGATGCACACTGGTCCTGGGGATAGACTGGGGAGAAAGGTAAGAGAGTGTCCCATTGACTCAGATACACACTGGTCATGGGGATAGACTGGGGAGAAAGGTCAGAGAGTGTCCCATTGACTCAGATAAACACTGGTCCAGGGGATAGAATGGGGAGAAAGGTCAGAGAGTCCCATTGACTCAGATACACACTGCTCCTGGGGGTCTGGGGAGAAAGGTCAGAGAGAGTCCCATTGACTCAGATACACACTGGTCCTGCGGGTCTGGGGAGAAATGTCAGAGAGAGTCCCTTTGGCAAAGATACAAACTGGTCCTGGGGGACTGGGGAGAAAGTTCAGAGAGAGTCCCATTGATTCAGGTACACACTGGTCCTGGGGGACTGGGGAGAAAGATCAGAGAGAGTCCCATTGATTCAGATACACACAGGTCCTGGGGGACTGGGGAGAAAGGTCAGAGAGATTCCCATTGAATCAGGTACACACTGGTCATGGGGATACACTGGGGAGAAAGGTCAGAGAGAGCCCCATTGACTCAGATACACACTAGTCCTGGGGGACTGGGGAGAAAGGTCAGAGAGAGACCCATTGACTCAGATACACACTGGTCCTGGGGGACAGTGGAGAAAGGTCAGAGGGAGTCCCATTGACTCAGATACACACTGGTCCTGGTGATAGACTGTGGAGAAAGATCAGAGAGAGTCCCATTGACTCAGATACATAATGGTCCTGGGGATAGACTGGGGAGAATGGTAAGAGAGAGTCCCATTGACTCAGATACACACTGGTCCTGGGGATAGACTGGGGAGAAAGGTCAGAGAGTGTCCCATTGACTCACATAAACACTGGTCCAGGGGATAGAATGTGGAGAAAGGTCAGAGAGTCCCATTGACTCAGATACACACTGGTCCTGGGGGTCTGGGGAGAAAGGTCAGAGAGAGTCCCATTGACAAAGATACACACTGGTCCTGGGGGACTGGGGAGAAAGTTCAGAGAGAGTCCCATTGATTCAGATACACACTGGTCCTGGGGGACTGGGGAGAATGATCAGAGAGAGTCCCATTGACTCAGATACACACAGGTCCTGGGGGACTGGGGAGAAAGGTCAGAGAGATTCCCATTGACTCAGGTACACACTGGTCATGGGGATAGACTGGGGAGAAAGGTCAGAGAGAGCCCCATTGACTCAGATACACATTAGTCCTGGGGGACTGGGGAGAAAGGTCAGAGAGAGACCCATTGACTCAGATACACACTGGTCCTGGGGGACTGGGGAGAAAGGTCAGAGAGAGTCCCATTGACTCAGATACACACTGGTCCTGGTGATAGACTGGGGAGAAAGATCAGAGAGAGTCCCATTGACTCAGATACACTCTGGTCCTGGGGGACTGGGGAGAAAGATCAGAGAGAGTCCCATTGACTCAGATACACTCTGGTCCTGGGGGACTGGGGAGAAAGGTCAGAGAGAGTCCCATTCACTCAGATACACACTGGTCCTGGGGATAGACTGGGGAGAAAGGTCAGAGAGAGTCCCATTGACTCAGATACACACTGGTCCTGGGGGATAGACTGGGGAGAAAGGTCAGAGAGAGTCCCATTGAATCAGATAAAAACTGGTCCTGGTGATAGACAGGGGAGAAAGGTCAGAGAGTCCCATTGACTCAGATACACACTGGTCCTGGGGGATATACTGTGGAGAAAGGTGAGAGAGACTTCCATTGACTCAGATAAACACTCGTCATGGGGATAGACTGGGGAGAAAGTTCAGAGAGAGTCCCTTTGACTCAGATACACACTGGTCCTGGGGGACTAGGGAGAAAGGTCAGAGAGATAGCATTGACTCAGATACACACTGGTCCTGGGGATCGACTGGGGAGAAAGGTCAGAGAGAGTCCCATTGACTCAGATACACACTGGTCCTGGGGGACTGGGGAGAAAGGTCAGAGAGAGTCCCATTGACTCAGGTACACACTGGTCCTGGGGACAGACAGGGTGAAAGTTCAGAGAGAGTCCCATTGACTCAGATACACACTGGTCCTGGGGGATAGACTGGGGAGAAAGGTCAGAGAGAGTCCCATTGACTCAGATACACACTGGTCCTGGGGATAGACAGGGGAGAACTGTCAGAGAGTCCCATTGACTCAGATACACACTGGTCCTGGGTACAGACTGGGGAGAAAGTTCAGAGACAGTCCTATTGACTCAGATACACACTGGTCCTGGTGATAGACTGGGGAGAAAGGTCATAGAGAGTCCCATTGACTCAGATATTCACTGGTCCTGGGGATAGACTGGGGAGAAACGTCAGAGAGAGTCCCATTGACTCAGATACACACTATTCCTGGGGATAGACTGGGGAGAAAGGTAAGAGAGAGTCCCATTGACTCAGATACACACTGGTCCTGGGGATAGACTGGGGAGAAAGGTAAGAGAGAGTCCCATTGACTCAGATACACACTGGTCCTGGGGATAGACTGGGGAGAAAGGTCAGAGAGTCCCATTGACTCAGATACACACTGGTCCTGGGGGTCTGGGGAGAAAGATCAGAGAGAGTCGCATTGACTCAGATACACACTGGTCCTGGGGGTCTGGGGAGAAAGGTCAGAGAGAGTCCCATTGACTCAGTTGCACACGGGACCTGGGGGACTGGGGAGAAAGATCAGAGAGAGTCCCATTGACTCAGATACACACTGGTCCTGGGGGTCTGGGGAGAAAGGTCAGAGAGAGTCCCATTGACAAAGATACACACTGGTCCTGGGGGACTGGGGAGAAAGTTCAGAGAGAGTCCCATTGATTCAGATACACACTGGTCCTGGGGGACTGGGGAGAAAGATCAGAGAGAGTCCCATTGACTCAGATACACACAGGTCCTGGGGGACTGGGGAGAAAGGTCAGAGAGATTCCCATTGACTCAGGTACACACTGGTCATGGGGATAGACTGGGGAGAAAGGTCAGAGAGAGCCCCATTGACTCAGATACACATTAGTCCTGGGGGACTGGGGAGAAAGGTCAGAGAGAGACCCATTGACTCAGATACACACTGGTCCTGGGGGACTGGGGAGAAAGGTCAGAGAGAGTCCCATTGACTCAGATACACACTGGTCCTGGTGATAGACTGGGGAGAAAGATCAGAGAGAGTCCCATTGACTCAGATACACTCTGGTCCTGGGGGACTGGGGAGAAAGATCAGAGAGAGTCCCATTGACTCAGATACACTCTGGTCCTGGGGGACTGGGGAGAAAGGTCAGAGAGAGTCCCATTCACTCAGATACACACTGGTCCTGGGGATAGACTGGGGAGAAAGGTCAGAGAGAGTCCCATTGACTCAGATACACACTGGTCCTGGGGGATAGACTGGGGAGAAAGGTCAGAGAGAGTCCCATTGAATCAGATAAAAACTGGTCCTGGGGATAGACAGGGGAGAAAGGTCAGAGAGTCCCATTGACTCAGATACACACTGGTCCTGGGGGATATACTGTGGAGAAAGGTGAGAGAGACTTCCATTGACTCAGATAAACACTCGTCATGGGGATAGACTGGGGAGAAAGTTCAGAGAGAGTCCCATTGACTCAGATACACACTGGTCCTGGGGGACTAGGGAGAAAGGTCAGAGAGATAGCATTGACTCAGATACACACTGGTCCTGGGGATCGACTGGGGAGAAAGGTCAGAGAGAGTCCCATTGACTCAGATAAACACTGGTCCTGGGGATAGACTGGGGAAAAAGGTCAGAGAGAGTCCCATTGATTCAGATAAACGCTGGTCCTGGGGATAGACTGGGGAGAAAGGTCAGAGAGAGTCCCATTGACACAGATAAACACCGGTCATGGGGATAGACTGGGGAGAAAGGTCAGAGAGAGTCCCATTGACTCAGATACACACTGGTCCTGGGGATAGACAGGGGAGAACTGTCAGAGAGTCCCATTGACTCAGATACACACTGGTCCTGGGTACAGACTGGGGAGAAAGTTCAGAGACAGTCCCATTGACTCAGATACACACTGGTCCTGGTGATAGACTGGGGAGAAAGGTCATAGAGAGTCCCATTGACTCAGATATTCACTGGTCCTGGGGATAGACTGGGGAGAAACGTCAGAGAGAGTCCCATTGACTCAGATACACACTAGTCCTGGGGATAGACTGGGGAGAAAGGTAAGAGAGAGTCCCATTGACTCAGATACACACTGGTCCTGGGGATAGACTGGGGAGAAAGGTAAGAGAGAGTCCCATTGACTCAGATACACACTGGTCCTGGGGATAGACTGGGGAGAAAGGTCAGAGAGTCCCATTGACTCAGATACACACTGGTCCTGGGGGTCTGGGGAGAAAGATCAGAGAGAGTCGCATTGACTCAGATACACACTGGTCCTGGGGGTCTGGGGAGAAAGGTCAGAGAGAGTCCCATTGACTCAGTTGCACACGGGACCTGGGGGACTGGGGAGAAAGATCAGAGAGAGTCCCATTGACTCAGATACACACTGGCCCTGGGGGATAGACTGTGGAGAAAGGTCAGAGAGACCCATTGACTCAGATACACACTGGTCCTGGGGCAGAACTGGGGAGAAATGTCAGAGAGATTCCCATTGACTCAGGTACACACCGGTCCTGGGGGTCTGGGGAGAAAGGTCAGAGAGAGTCCCATTGACTCAGATACACACTGGTCCTGGCGGACTGGGGAGAAATGTCAGAGAGAGTCCCATTCACTCAGGTACACACGGGTCCTGGGGGACTGGGGAAAAGATCAGAGAGAGTCCCATTGACTCAGATACACACTGCTCCTGGGGGACTGGGGAGAAAGGTCAGAGAATCCCATTGACTCAGATACACACTCGTCCTGTGGGTCTGGGGAGAAAGGTCAGAGAGAGTCCCATTGACTCAGATACACACTGGTCCTGGGGGACTGGGGAGAAAGATCAGAGAGAGTCCAATTGTCTCAGATACACACTAGTCCTGGGGGACTGGGGAGAAAGGTCAGAGAGAGACCCATTGACTCAGATACACACTGGCCCTGGGGGCTGGGGAGAAAGGTCTGAGAGAGTCCCATTGACACAGATAAACACCGGTCATAGGGATAGACTGGGGAGAAATGAGACAGAGTCCCTTTGACTCAGATACACTCTGGTCCTGGGGGACTGGGGTGAAAGCTCAGAGAGTGTCCCATTGACTCAGATACACTCAAGTCCTGGGGGACTGGGGAGAAAGGTCAGAGAGAGTCCCATTGACTCAGATACACACTGGTCCTGGGGATAGACTGGGGAGAAAGGTCAGAGAGAGTCCAATTGACTCAGATACACACTGGTCCTGGGGGATAGACTGGGGAGAAAGGTCACAGAATCCCATTGACTCAGATACGCACTGGTCCTGGGGGATATACTGGGGAGAAAGGTCAGAGAGATTCCCAATGACTCAGATAAACACTGGTCCTGGGGATAGACTGGGGAGAAACGTCAGAGAGAGTCCCCTTGTCTCAGATACACAGTGGTCCTGGGGGACTGGGGAGAAAGGTCAGAGAGAGTCCCATTGACTCAGGTACACACTGGTCCTGGGGATAGACAGGGTGAAAGTTCAGAGAGAGTCCCATTGACTCACATACACGTTGGTCCTGGGGATAGACTGGAGAGAAAGGTCAGAGAGAGTCCCATTGACTCAGATACACACTGGTCCTGGGGGACTGGGGAGAAAGTTCAGAGAGAGTCCCATTGACTCAGATACACACTGGTCCTGGGGATAGACTTGGGAGAAAGGTAAGAGAGAGTCCCATTGACTCAGATACACACTGGTCATGGGGATAGACTGGGGAGAAAGGTCAGAGAGTGTCCCATTGACTCAGATAAACACTGGTCCAGGGGATAGAATGGGGAGAAAGATCAGAGAGTCCCATTGACTCAGATACACACTGCTCCTGGGGGTCTGGGGAGAAAGGTCAGAGAGAGTCCCATTGACAAAGATACACACTGGTCCTGGGGGACTGGGGAGAAAGATCAGAGAGAGTCCCATTGACTCAGATACACGCAGGTCCTGGGAGACTGGGGAGAAAGGTCAGAGAGATTCCCATTGACTCAGTTACACACTGGTCATGGGGATAGACTGGGGAGAAAGGTCAGAGAGAGCCCCATTGACTCAGATACACACTAGTCCTGGGGGACTGGGGAGAAAGGTCAGAGAGAGACCCATTGACTCAGATACACACTGGTCCTGGGGGACTGGGGAGAAAGGTCAGAGAGAGTCCCATTGACTCAGATACACACTGGTCCTGGTGATAGACTGGGGAGAAAGATCAGAGAGGGTCCCATTGATTCAGATACAATCTGGTCCTGGGGGACTGGGGAGAAAGATCAGAGAGAGTCCCATTGACTCAGATACACTCTGGTCCTGGGGGACTGGGGAGAAAGGTCAGAGAGAGTCCCATTGACTCAGATAAACACTGGTCCTGGGGATAGACTGGGGAAATGGTCAGAGAGAGTCCCATTGATTCAGATAAACACTGGTCCTGGGGATAGACTGGGGAGAAAGGTCAGAGAGAGTCCCATTGACACAGATAAACACCGGTCATGGGGATAGACTGGGGAGAAAGGTCAGAGAGAGTCCCATTGACTCAGATACACACTGGTCCTGGGGATAGACTGGGGAGAACTGTCAGAGAGTCACATTGACTCAGATACACACTGGTCCTGGGTACAGACTGGGGAGAAAGTTCAGAGACAGTCCCATTGACTCAGATACACACTGGTCCTGGTGATAGACTGGGGAGAAAGGTCATAGAGAGTCCCATTGACTCAGATATACACTTGTCCTGGGGATAGACTGGGGAGAAACGTCAGAGAGAGTCCCATTGACTCAGATACACACTGGTGCTGGGGATAGACTGGGGAGAAAGGTAAGAGAGAGTCCCATTGTCTCAGATACACACTGGTCCTGGGGATAGACTGGGGAGAAAGGTAAGAGAGAGTCGCATTGACTCAGATACACACTGGTCCTGGGGATAGACTGGGGAGAAAGGTCAGAGAGTCCCATTGACTCAGATACACACTGGTCCTGGGGGACTGGGGTGAAAGGTCAGAGAGAGTCCCATTGACTCAGTTGCACACGGGACCTGGGGGACTGGGGAGAAAGATCAGAGAGAGTCCCATTGACTCAGATACACACTGGTCCTGGGGGATAGACTGTGGAGAACGGTCAGAGAGACCCATTGACTCAGATACACACTGGTCCTGGGGCAGAACTGGGGAGAAATGTCAGAGAGATTCCCATTGACTCAGATAAACACTGGTCCAGGGGATAGACTGGGGAGAAACGTCAGAGAGAGTCCCATTCACTCAGGTACACACGGGTCCTGGGGACTGGGGAAAAGATCAGAGAGAGTCCCATTGACTCAGATACACACTGCTCCTGGGGGACTGGGGAGAAAGATCAGAGAGAGTCCAATTGACTCAGATACACACAGGTCCTGGGGGACTGGGGAGAAAGGTCAGAGAGATTCCCATTGACTCAGGTACACACTGGTCATGGGGATAGACTGGGGAGAAAGGTCAGAGAGAACCCCATTGACTCAGGTACACACTAGTCCTGGGGGACTGGGGAGAAAGGTCATCGAGAGACCCATTGACTCAGATACACACTGGCCCTGGGGGCTGGGGAGAAAGGTCTGAGAGAGTCCCATTGACACAGATAAACACCGGTCATGGGGATAGACTGTGGAGAAATGAGACAGAGTCCCTTTGACTCAGATACACTCTGGTCCTGGGGGACTGGGGAGAAAGGTCAGAGAGTGTCCCATTGACTCAGATACACTCAAGTCCTGGGGGACTGGGGAGAAAGGTCAGAGAGAGTCCCATTGACTCAGATACACACTGGTCCTGGTGATAGACTGGGGAGAAAGATCAGAGAGGGTCCCATTGATTCAGATACAATCTGGTCCTGGGGGACTGGGGAGAAAGATCAGAGAGAGTCCCATTGACTCAGATACACTCTGGTCCTGGGGGACTGGGGAGAAAGGTCAGAGAGAGTCCCATTGATTCAGATAAACACTGGTCCTGGGGATAGACTGGGGAGAAAGGTCAGAGAGAGTCACATTGACTCAGATACACACTGGTCCTGGGTACAGACTGGGGAGAAAGTTCAGAGACAGTCCCATTGACTCAGATACACACTGGTCCTGGTGATAGACTGGGGAGAAAGGTAAGAGAGAGTCCCATTGACTCAGATACACACTGGTCCTGGGGATAGACTGGGGAGAAAGGTAAGAGAGAGTCCCATTGACTCAGATACACACTGGTCCTGGGGATAGACTGGGGAGAAAGGTCAGAGAGAGTCACATTGACTCAGATACACACTGGTCCTGGGTACAGACTGGGGAGAAAGTTCAGAGACAGTCCCATTGACTCAGATACACACTGGTCCTGGTGATAGACTGGGGAGCAAGGTCATAGAGAGTCCCATTGACTCAGATATACACTTGTCCTGGGGATAGACTGGGGAGAAACGTCAGAGAGAGTCCCATTGACTCAGATACACACTGGTGCTGGGGATAGACTGGGGAGAAAGGTAAGAGAGAGTCCCATTGACTCAGATACACACTGGTCCTGGGGATAGACTGGGGAGAAAGGTAAGAGAGAGTCCCATTGACTCAGATACACACTGGTCCTGGGGATAGACTGGGGAGAAAGGTCAGAGAGTCCCATTGACTCAGATACACACTGGTCCTGGGTACAGACTGGGGAGAAAGTTCAGAGACAGTCCCATTGACTCAGATACACACTGGTCCTGGTGATAGACTGGGGAGAAAGGTCATAGAGAGTCCCATTGACTCAGATATACACTTGTCCTGGGGATAGACTGGGGAGAAACGTCAGAGAGAGTCCCATTGACTCAGATACACACTGGTGCTGGGGATAGACTGGGGAGAAAGGTAAGAGAGAGTCCCATTGACTCAGATACACACTGGTCCTGGGGATAGACTGGGGAGAAAGGTAAGAGAGAGTCCCATTGACTCAGTTACACACTGGTCCTGGGGATAGACTGGGGAAAAAGGTCAGAGAGTCCCATTGACTCAGATACACACTGGTCCTGGGGGACTGGGGAGAAAGGTCAGAGAGAGTCCCATTGATTCAGTTGCACACGGGACCTGGGGGACTGGGGAGAAAGATCAGAGAGAGTCCCATTGACTCAGATACACACTGGTCCTGGGGATAGACTGGGGAGAAAGGTCAGAGAGAGTCCCAATGACTCAGATACACACTGGTCCTGGGGGATAGACTGTGGAGAAAGGTCAGAGAGACCCATTGACTCAGATACACACTGGTCCTGGGGCAGAACTGGGGAGAAATGTCAGAGAGATTCCCATTGACTCAGATAAACACTGGTCCTGGGGATAGACTGGGGAGAAACGTCAGAGAGAGTCCCATTGACTCAGGTACACACGGGTCCTGCGGGTCTGGGGAGAAAGGTCAGAGAGAGTCCCATTGACTCAGATACACACTCGTCCTGTGGGTCTGGGGAGAAAGGTCAGAGAGAGTCCCATTGACTCAGATACACACTGGTCCTGGGGGACTGGGGAGAAAGATCAGAGAGAGTCCAATTGACTCAGATACACACAGGTCCTGGGGGACTGGGGAGAAAGGTCAGAGAGATTCCCATTGACTCAGGTACACACTGGTCATGGGGATAGACTGGGGAGAAAGGTCAGAGAGAACCCCATTGACTCAGGTACACACTAGTCCTGGGGGACTGGGGAGAAAGGTCATAGAGAGACCCATTGACTCAGATACACACTGGCCCTGGGGGCTGGGGAGAAATGTCTGAGAGAGTCCCATTGACACAGATAAACACCGGTCATGGGGATAGACTGTGGAGAAATGAGACAGAGTCCCTTTGACTCAGATACACTCTGGTCCTGGGGGACTGGGGAGAAAGGTCAGAGAGTGTCCCATTGACTCAGATACACTCAAGTCCTGGGGGACTGGGGAGAAAGGTCAGAGAGAGTCCCATTGACTCAGATACACACTGGTCCTGGGGATAGACTGGGGAGAAAGGTCAGAGAGAGTCCAATTTACTCAGATACACACTGGTCCTGGGGGATAGACTGGGGAGAAAGGTCAGAGAATCCCATTGACTCAGATACGCACTGGTCCTGGGGGATATACTGGGGAGAAAGGTCAGAGAGATTCCCAATGACTCAGATACACACTGGTCCTGGGGGTTTGGGGAGAAAGATCAGAGAGAGTCGCATTGACTCAGATACACACTGGTCCTGGGGGACTGGGGAGAAAGGTCAGAGAGAGTCCCATTGACTCAGTTGCACACGGGACCTGGGGGACTGGGGAGAAAGATCAGAGAGAGTCCCATTGACTCAGGTACACACTGGTCCTGGGGATAGACAGGGTGAAAGTTCAGAGAGAGTCCCATTGACTCACATACACGTTGGTCCTGGGGATAGACTGGAGAGAATGGTCAGAGAGAGTCCCATTGACTCAGATACACACTGGTCCTGGGGGACTGGGGAGAAAGTTCAGAGAGAGTCCCATTGACTCAGATACACACTGGTCCTGGGGATAGACTGGGGAGAAAGGTAAGAGAGAGTCCCATTGACTCAGATACACACTGGTCATGGGGATAGACTGGGGAGAAAGGTCAGAGAGTGTCCCATTGACTCAGATAAACACTGGTCCAGGGGATAGAATGGGGAGAAAGATCAGAGAGTCCCATTGACTCAGATACACACTGCTCCTGGGGGTCTGGGGAGAAAGGTCAGAGAGAGTCCCATTGACAAAGATACACACTGGTCCTGGGGGACTTGGGAGAAAGTTCAGAGAGAGACCCATTGACTCAGATACACACTGGTCCTGGGGATAGACTGGGGGGAAAGGTCATAGAGAGTCCCATTGACTCAGATACACACTGGTCATGGGGATAGACTGGGGAGAAAGATCAGAGAGAGTCCCATTGACTCAGATACACACAGGTCCTGGGAGACTGGGGAGAAATGTCAGAGAGATTCCCATTGACTCAGGTACACACTGGTCATGGGGATAGACTGGGGAGAAAGGTCAGAGAGAGCCCCAGTGACTCAGATACAGACTAGTCCTGGGGGACCGGGGAGAAAGGTCAGAGAGAGACCCATTTACTCAGATACACACTGGTCCTGGGGGACTGGGGAGAAAGGTCAGAGAGAGTCCCATTGACTCAGATACACACTGGTCCTGGTGATAGACTGGGGAGAAAGATCAGAGAGGGTCCCATTGACTCAGATACAATCTGGTCCTGGGGGATTGGGGAGAAAGATCAGAGAGAGTCCCATTGACTCAGATACACTCTGGTCCTGGGGGACTGGGGAGAAAGGTCAGAGAGAGTCCCATTCACTCAGATACACACTGGTCCTGGGGATAGACTGGGGAGAAAGGTCAGAGAGAGTCCCATTGACTCAGATACACACTGGTCCTGGGGGATAGACAGGGGAGAAAGGTCAGAGAGTCCCATTGACTCACATACACACTGGTCCTGGGTGATATACTGGGGAGAAAGGTGAGAGAGACTCCCATTGACTCAGATAAACACTGGTCCTGGGGATAGATTGTGGAGAAAGGTCAGAGAGAGTCCCATTGACTCAGATACACACTGGTCCTGGGGGACTAGGGAGAAAGGTCAGAGAGAGTACCATTGACTCAGATACACACTGGTCCTGGGGGACTGGGGATAAAGGTCAGAGAGAGACCCATTTACTCAGATACACACTGGTCCTGGGGGACTGGGGAGAAAGGTCAGAGAGAGTCCCATTGACTCAGATACACACTGGTCCTGGTGATAGACTGGGGAGAAAGATCAGAGAGGGTCCCATTGACTCAGATACAATCTGGTCCTGGGGGATTGGGGAGAAAGATCAGAGAGAGTCCCATTGACTCAGATACACTCTGGTCCTGGGGGACTGGGGAGAAAGGTCAGAGAGAGTCCCATTCACTCAGATACACACTGGTCCTGGGGATAGACTGGGGATATAGGTCAGAGAGAGTCCCATTGACTCAGATACACACTGGTCCTGGGGGATAGACAGGGGAGAAAGGTCAGAGAGTCCCATTGACTCAGATACACACTGGTCCTGGGTGATATACTGGGGAGAAAGGTGAGAGAGACTCCCATTGACTCAGATAAACACTGGTCCTGGGGATAGATTGTGGAGAAAGGTCAGAGAGAGTCCCATTGACTCAGATACACACTGGTCCTGGGGGACTAGGGAGAAAGGTCAGAGAGAGTACCATTGACTCAGATACACACTGGTCCTGGGGATCGACTGGGGAGAAAGGTCAGAGAGAGTCCCATTGACACAGATAAACACCGGTCATGGGGATAGACTGGGGAGAAAGGTCAGAGAGAGTCCCATTGACTCAGATACACACTGGTCCTGGGGATAGACTGGGGAGAACTGTCAGAGAGTCCCATTGACTCAGATACACACTGGTCCTGGGTACAGACTGGGGAGAAAGTTCAGAGACAGTCCCATTGACTCAGATACACACTGGTCCTGGGGGACTGGGGAGAAAGTTCAGAGAGAGTCCCATTGACTCAGATACACACTGGTCCTGGGGATAGACTGGGGAGAAAGGTAAGAGAGAGTCCCATTGACTCAGATACACACTGGTCATGGGGATAGACTGGGGAGAAAGGTCAGAGAGTGTCCCATTGACTCAGATAAACACTGGTCCAGGGGATAGAATGGTGAGAAAGATCAGAGAGTCCCATTGACTCAGATACACACTGCTCCTGGGGGTCTGGGGAGAAAGGTCAGAGAGAGTCCCATTGACAAAGATACACACTGGTCCTGGGGGACTTGGGAGAAAGTTCAGAGAGAGACCCATTGACTCAGATACACACTGGTCCTGGGGATAGACTGGGGGGAAAGGTCATAGAGAGTCCCATTGACTCAGATACACACTGGTCATGGGGATAGACTGGGGAGAAAGGTCAGAGAGATTCCCATTGACTCAGGTACACACTGGTCATGGGGATAGACTGGGGAGAAAGGTCAGAGAGAGCCCCAGTGACTCAGATACAGACTAGTCCTGGGGGACTGGGGAGAAAGGTCAGAGAGAGACCCATTTACTCAGATACACACTGGTCCTGGGGGACTGGGGAGAAAGGTCAGAGAGAGTCCCATTGACTCAGATACACACTGGTCCTGGTGATAGACTGGGGAGAAAGATCAGAGAGGGTCCCATTGACTCAGATACAATCTGGTCCTGGGGGATTGGGGAGAAAGATCAGAGAGAGTCCCATTGACTCAGATACACTCTGGTCCTGGGGGACTGGGGAGAAAGGTCAGAGAGAGTCCCATTCACTCAGATACACACTGGTCCTGGGGATAGACTGGGGAGAAAGGTCAGAGAGAGTCCCATTGACTCAGATACACACTGGTCCTGGGGGATAGACAGGGGAGAAAGGTCAGAGAGTCCCATTGACTCACATACACACTGGTCCTGGGTGATATACTGGGGAGAAAGGTGAGAGAGACTCCCATTGACTCAGATAAACACTGGTCCTGGGGATAGATTGTGGAGAAAGGTCAGAGAGAGTCCCATTGACTCAGATACACACTGGTCCTGGGGGACTAGGGAGAAAGGTCAGAGAGAGTACCATTGACTCAGATACACACTGGTCCTGGGGGACTGGGGATAAAGGTCAGAGAGAGACCCATTTACTCAGATACACACTGGTCCTGGGGGACTGGGGAGAAAGGTCAGAGAGAGTCCCATTGACTCAGATACACACTGGTCCTGGTGATAGACTGGGGAGAAAGATCAGAGAGGGTCCCATTGACTCAGATACAATCTGGTCCTGGGGGATTGGGGTGAAAGATCAGAGAGAGTCCCATTGACTCAGATACACTCTGGTCCTGGGGGACTGGGGAGAAAGGTCAGAGAGAGTCCCATTCACTCAGATACACACTGGTCCTGGGGATAGACTGGGGATAAAGGTCAGAGAGAGTCCCATTGACTCAGATACACACTGGTCCTGGGGGATAGACAGGGGAGAAAGGTCAGAGAGTCCCATTGACTCAGATACACACTGGTCCTGGGTGATATACTGGGGAGAAAGGTGAGAGAGACTCCCATTGACTCAGATAAACACTGGTCCTGGGGATAGATTGTGGAGAAAGGTCAGAGAGAGTCCCATTGACTCAGATACACACTGGTCCTGGGGGACTAGGGAGAAAGGTCAGAGAGAGTACCATTGACTCAGATACACACTGGTCCTGGGGATCGACTGGGGAGAAAGGTCAGAGAGAGTCCCATTGACACAGATAAACACCGGTCATGGGGATAGACTGGGGAGAAAGGTCAGAGAGAGTCCCATTGACTCAGATACACACTGGTCCTGGGGATAGACTGGGGAGAACTGTCAGAGAGTCCCATTGACTCAGATACACACTGGTCCTGGGTACAGACTGGGGAGAAAGTTCAGAGACAGTCCCATTGACTCAGATACACACTGGGCCTGGGGATAGACTGGGGAGAAAGGTCATAGAGAGTCCCATTGACTCAGATATACACTGGTCCTGGGGATAGACTGGGGAGAAAGGTCAGAGCGAGTCCCATGGACTCAGATACAGTCTGGTCCTGGGGAACTGGGGAGAAAGATCAGAGAGAGCCCCATTGACTCAGATACACTCTGGTCCTGGGGGACTGGGGAGTAAGGTCAGAGAGAGTCCCATTGACTCAGATACACACTGGTCCATGGGGACTGGGGAGAAAGGTCAGAGAGAGTCCCATTGACTCAGATACACACTGGTCCTGGGGATAGACTGGGGAGAAAGGTCAGAGAGAGTCCCATTGACTCAGATACACACTGGTCCTGGGGATAGACTGGGGAGAAAGGTCAGAGAGTCCCATTGACTCAGATACACACTGGTCCTGGAGGATATACTGGGGAGAAAGGTCAGAGAGATTACCATTGACTCAGATAAACACTGGTCCTGGGGATAGACTGGGGAGAAACGTCAGAGAGAGTCCCATTGACTCAGATACACACTGGTCCTGGGGGACTGGGGAGAAAAGTCAGAGAGAGTCCCATTGACTCAGATACACACTGGTCCTGGGGTTAGACTGGGGAGAAAGATAAGAGAGAGTCCCATTGACTCAGATACACACTGGTCCTGGGGATCGACAGGGGAGAAAGGTCAGAGAGTCCCATTGACTCAGATTCACACTGGTCCTGGGGGAGAGACTGGGGAGAAAGGTCAGAGAGAGTCCCATTGAGTCAGATAAACACTGGTCTTGGGGATAGACTGGGGAGAATGGTCAGAGAGAGTCCCATTGAATCATATACACACTGGTCCTGGGAGACTGGGGAGAAAGGTCAGAGAGAGTACCATTGACTCAGATACACACTGGTCCTGGGAGACTGGGGAGAAAGGTCAGAGAGAGTACCATTGACTCAGATACACACTGGTCCTGGGGATCGACTGAGGAGAAAGGTCAGAGAGAGTCCCATTGACTCTGATAAACACTGGTCCTGGGGATAGACTGTGGAGAAAGGTCAGAGAGAGTCCCATTGATTCAGATAAACACTGGTCCTGGGGATAGATTGGGGAGAAAGGTCAGAGAGAGTCCCATTGACACAGATAAACACCGGTCATGGGGATAGACTGGGAAGAAAGGTCAGAGAGAGTCCCATTGACTCAGATACACACTGGTCCTGGGGATAGACTGGGGAGAACGGTCAGAGAGTCGCATTGACTCAGATACACACTGGCCCTGGGGACAGACTGGGGCGAAAGTTCAAGACAGTCCCATTGACTCAGATACACACTGGTCCTGGGGATAGACTGGGGAGAAAGGTCATAGAGAGTCCCATTGACTCAGATATACACTGGTCCTGGGGATAGACTGGGGAGAAAGGTCAGAGAGAGTCCCATTGACTCAGATACACACTGGTCCTGGGGGACTGGGGAGAAAGGTCAGAGAGAGTCCCATTGACTCAGATATACTCTGGTCCTGGGGAACTGGGGAGAAAGTTCAGAGAGAGTCCCATTGACTCAGATACACACTGGTCCTGGGGATAGACTGTGGAGAAAGGTCAGAGAGAGTCCCATTGACTCAGATACACACTGGTCCTGGGGGATATACTGGGGAGAAAGTCAGAGAGATTCCCATTGACTCAGATAAACACTGGTCCTGGGGTTAGACTGGGGAGAAACGTCAGAGAGAGTCCCATTGACTCAGATACATACTGGTCCTGGGGGACTGGGGAGAAAGGTCAGAGAGAGTCCCATTGACTCAGGCACGCACTGGTCCTGGGGATAGACAGGGTGAAAGTTCAGAGAGAGTCCCATTGACTCAGATACACGTTGGTCCTGGGGATAGACTGGGGAGAAAGGTCAGAGAGAGTCCCATTGACTCAGATACACACTGGTCCTGGGTGACTGGGTTGAAAGTTCAGAGAGAGTCCCATTGACTCAGATACACACTGGTCCTGGGGATAGACTGGGGAGAAAGGTAAGAGAGAGTCCCATTGACTCAGATACACACTGGTCCTGGGGATAGATTGGGGAGAAAGGTCAGAGAGTCCCATTGACTCAGATACACACTGGTCCTGGGGGATATACTGGGGAGAACTGTCAGAGAGTCCCATTGAATCAGATACACACTGGTCCTGGGTACAGACTGGGGAGAAAGTTCAGAGACACTCTCATTGACTCAGATACACACTGGTCCTGGGGATAGACTGGGGAGAAAGGTCATAGAGAGTCCCATTGACTCAGATACACACTGGTCCTGGGGGACTGGGGAGAAAGGTCAGAGAGAGTTCCATTGACTCAGATACAGTCTGGTCCTGGAGGACTGGGGAGAAAGATCAGAGAGAGTCCCATTGACTCAGATACACTCTGGTCCTGGGGGACTGGGGAGTAAGGTCAGAGAGAGTCCCATTGACTCAGATACACACTGGTCCTGGGGGACTGGGGAGAAAGGTCAGAGAGAGTCCCATTGACTCAGATACACACTGGTCCTGGGGATAGACTGGGGAGAAAGGTCAGAGAGAGTCCCATTGACTCAGATACACACTGGTCCTGGGGATAGACTGGGGAGAACGGTCAGAGAGTCCCATTGACTTATATACACACTGGTCCTGGGGACAGACTGGGGCGAAAGTTCAAGACAGTCCCATTGACTCAGATACACACTGGTCCTGGGGATAGACTGGGGAGAAAGGTCATAGAGAGTCCCATTGACTCAGATATACACTGGTCCTGGGGATAGACTGGGGAGAAAAGTCAGAGAGAGTCCAATTGACTCAGATACGCACTGGTCCTGTGGGACTGGGGAGAAAGGTCAGAGAGAGTCCCATTGACTCAGATACACTCTGGTCCGGGGGAACTGGGTAGAATGTTCAGAGAGAGTCCCATTGACTCAGATACACACTGGTCCTGAGGATAGACTGTGGAGAAAGGTCAGAGAGAGTCACATTGACTCAGATACACACTGGTCCTGGGGGATATACTGGGGAGAAAGTCAGAGAGATTCCCATTGACTCAGATAAACACTGGTCCTGGGGATAGACTGGGGAGAAACGTCAGAGAGAGTCCCATTGACTCAGATACACACTGGTCCTGGGGGACTGGGGAGAAAGTTCAGAGAGAGTCCCATTGACTCAGATACACACTGGTCCTGGGGATAGACTGGGGAGAAAGGTAAGAGAGAGTCCCATTGACTCAGATACACACTGGTCCTGGGGATAGATTGGGGAGAAAGGTCAGAGAGTCCCATTGACTCAGATACACACTGGTCCTGGGGGATATACTGGGGAGAACTGTCAGAGAGTCCCATTGAATCAGATACACACTGGTCCTGGGTACAGACTGGGGAGAAAGTTCAGAGACACTCTCATTGACTCAGATACACACTGGTCCTGGGGATAGACTGGGGAGAAAGGTCATAGAGAGTCCCATTGACTCAGATACACACTGGTCCTGGGGGACTGGGGAGAAAGGTCAGAGAGAGTTCCATTGACTCAGATACAGTCTGGTCCTGGAGGACTGGGGAGAAAGATCAGAGAGAGTCCCATTGACTCAGATACACTCTGGTCCTGGGGGACTGGGGAGTAAGGTCAGAGAGAGTCCCATTGACTCAGATACACACTGGTCCTGGGGGACTGGGGAGAAAGGTCAGAGAGAGTCCCATTGACTCAGATACACACTGGTCCTGGGGATAGACTGGGGAGAAAGGTCAGAGAGAGTCCCATTGACTCAGATACACACTGGTCCTGGGGATAGACTGGGGAGAACGGTCAGAGAGTCCCATTGACTTATATACACACTGGTCCTGGGGACAGACTGGGGCGAAAGTTCAAGACAGTCCCATTGACTCAGATACACACTGGTCCTGGGGATAGACTGGGGAGAAAGGTCATAGAGAGTCCCATTGACTCAGATATACACTGGTCCTGGGGATAGACTGGGGAGAAAAGTCAGAGAGAGTCCAATTGACTCAGATACGCACTGGTCCTGTGGGACTGGGGAGAAAGGTCAGAGAGAGTCCCATTGACTCAGATACACTCTGGTCCGGGGGAACTGGGTAGAATGTTCAGAGAGAGTCCCATTGACTCAGATACACACTGGTCCTGAGGATAGACTGTGGAGAAAGGTCAGAGAGAGTCACATTGACTCAGATACACACTGGTCCTGGGGGATATACTGGGGAGAAAGTCAGAGAGATTCCCATTGACTCAGATAAACACTGGTCCTGGGGATAGACTGGGGAGAAACGTCAGAGAGAGTCCCATTGACTCAGATACACACTGGTCCTGGGGGACTGGGGAGAAATGTCAGAGAGAGTCCCATTGACTCAGGTACACACTGGTCATGGGGATAGACAGGGTGAAAGTTCAGAGAGAGTCCCATTGACTCAGATACACGTTGGTCCTGGGGATAGACTGGGGAGAAAGGTCAGAGTGAGTCCCATTGACTCAGATACACACTGGTCCTGGGTGACTGGGTTGAAAGTTCAGAGAGAGTCCCATTGACTCAGATACACACTGGTCCTGGGGATAGACTGGGGAGAAAGGTAAGAGAGAGTCCCATTGACTCATATACACACTGGTCCTGGGGATAGATTGGGGAGAAAGGTCAGAGAGTCCCATTGACTCAGATACACACTGGTCCTGGGGGTTATACTGGGGAGAACTGTCAGAGAGTCCCATTGACTCAGATACACACTGGTCCTGGGTACAGACTGGGGAGAAAGTTCAGAGACAGTCCCATTGACTCAGATACACACTGGTCCTGGGGATAGACTGGGGAGAAAGGTCATAGAGAGTCCCATTGACTCAGATATACACTGGTCCTGGGGATAGACTGGGGAGAAAGGTCAGAGCGAGTCCCATTGACTCAGATACACACTGGTCCTGGGGGACTGGGGAGAAAGGTCAGAGAGAGTTCCATTGACTCAGATACAGTCAGGTCCTGGAGGACTGGGGAGAAAGATCAGAGAGAGTCCCATTGACTCAGATACACTCTGGTCCTGGGGGACTGGGGAGTAAGGTCAGAGAGAGTCCCATTGACTCAGTTACCCACTGGTCCTGGGGGACTGGGGAGAAAGGTCAGAGAGAGTCCCATTGACTCAGATACACACTGGTCCTGGGGATAGACTGGGGAGAAAGGTCAGAGAGTGTCCCATTGACTCAGATACACACTGGTCCTGGGGACAGACTGAGGAGAAAGGTCAGAGAGTCCCTTTGACTCAGATACACACTGGTCCTGGAGGATATACTGGGGAGAAAGGTCAGAGAGATTCCCATTGACTGAGATAAACACTGGTCCTGGGGATAGACTGGGGAGAAACGTCAGAGAGAGTCCCATTGACTCAGATACACACTGGTCCTGGGGGACTGGGGAGAAAAGTCAGAGAGAGTCCCATTGACTCAGATACACACTGGTCCTGGGGTTAGACTGGGGAGAAAGGTAAGAGGGAGTCCCATTGACTCAGTTACACACTGGTCCTGGGGATAGACAGGGGAGAAAGGTCAGAGAGTCCCATTGACTCAGATACACACTGGTCCTGGGGGAGACACTGGGGAGAAAGGTCAGAGAGACTCCCATTGACTCAGATAAACACTGGTCTTGGGGATAGACTGGGGAGAATGGTCAGAGAGAGTCCCATTGAATCATATACACACTGGTCCTGGGGGACTGGGGAGAGAGGTCAGAGAGACTTCCATTGACTCAGATACACACTGGTCCTGGGGATCGACTGGGGAGAAAGGTCAGAGGGAGTCCCATTGACTCTGATAAACACTGGTCCTGGGGATAGACTGGGGAGAAAGGTCAGAGAGAGTCCCATTGATTCAGATAACCACTGGTCCTGGGGATAGATTGGGGAGAAAGTTCAGAGAGAGTCCCATTGACACAGATAAACACCGGTCATGGGGACAGACTGGGGAGAAAGGTCAGAGAGAGTCCCATTGTCTCAGATACACACTGGTCCGAAGGATAGACTGGGGAGAACGGTCAGAGAGTCCCATTGACTCAGATACACACTGGTCCTGGGGACTGACTGGGGCGAAAGTTCAAGACAGTCCCATTGACTCAGATACACACTGGTCCTGGGGATAGACTGGGGAGAAAGGTCACAGAGAGTCCCATTGACTCAGATATACACTGGTCCTGGGGATAGACTGCGGAGAAAGGTCAGAGAGAGTCCCATTGACTCAGATACACACTGGTCCTGGGGGACTGGGGAGAAAGGTCAGAGAGAGTCCCATTGACTCAGATACACTCTGGTCCTGGTAGACTGGGGAGAAAGATCAGAGAGAGTCCCATTGACTCAGATACACTCCGGTCCTGGGGGACTGGGGAGAAAGGTCAGAGAGAGTCCCATTGACTTAGATACACACTGGTCCTGGGGGATATACTGGGGAGAAAGTCAGAGAGATTCCCATTGACTCAGATAAACACTGGTCCTGGGGATAGACTGGGGAGAAACGTCAGAGAGAGTCCCATTGACTCAGATACACACTGGTCCTGGGGGACTGGGGAGAAAGGTCAGAGAGAGTCCCATTGACTCAGGTACACACTGGTCCTGGGGATAGACAGGGTGAAAGTTCAGAGAGAGTCCCATTGACTCAGATACACGTTAGTCCTGGGGATAGACTGGGGAGAAAGGTCAGAGAGAGTCCCATTGACTCAGATACACACTGGTCCTGGGTGACTGGGATGAAAGTTCAGAGAGAGTCCCATTGAATCAGATACACACTGGTCCTGGGGGACTGGGGAGAAAGGTCAGAGAGAGTCCCATTGACTCAGATACACTCTGGTCCTGGTAGACTGGGGAGAAAGATCAGAGAGAGTCCCATTGACTCAGATACACTCCGGTCCTGGGGGACTGGGGAGAAAGGTCAGAGAGAGTCCCATTGACTTAGATACACACTGGTCCTGGGGGATATACTGGGGAGAAAGTCAGAGAGATTCCCATTGACTCAGATAAACACTGGTCCTGGGGATAGACTGGGGAGAAACGTCAGAGAGAGTCCCATTGACTCAGATACACACTGGTCCTGGGGGACTGGGGAGAAAGGTCAGAGAGAGTCCCATTGACTCAGGTACACACTGGTCCTGGGGATAGACAGGGTGAAAGTTCAGAGAGAGTCCCATTGACTCAGATACACGTTAGTCCTGGGGATAGACTGGGGAGAAAGGTCAGAGAGAGTCCCATTGACTCAGATACACACTGGTCCTGGGTGACTGGGATGAAAGTTCAGAGAGAGTCCCATTGACTCAGATACACACTGGTCCTGGGGATAGACTGGGGAGAAAGGTAAAAAAGAATCCCATTGACTCAGATACACACTGGTCCTGGGGATAGATTGGGGAGAAAGGTCAGAGAGTCCCATTGACTCAGATACACACTGGTCCTGGGGGATATACTGGGGGGAAAGGTCAGAGAGAATCCCATTGACTCAGATACACACTGGTCCTGGGGGACAGGGGAGAAAGCTCAGAGAGAGTACCATTGACTCAGATACACACTGGTCCTGGGGATCGACTGGGGAGAAATGTCAGAGAGAGTCCCATTTACTCAGATAAACACTGGTCCTGGGGATAAACTGGGGAGAAAGTTCAGAGAGAGTCCCATTGACACAGATAAACACCGGTCATGGGGACAGACTGGGGAGAAAGGTCAGAGAGAGTCCCATTGTCTCAGATACACACTGGTCCGAAGGATAGACTGGGGAGAACGGTCAGAGAGTCCCATTGACTCAGATACACACTGGTCCTGGGGACTGACTGGGGCGAAAGTTCAAGACAGTCCCATTGACTCAGATACACACTGGTCCTGGGGATAGACTGGGGAGAAAGGTCACAGAGAGTCCCATTGACTCAGATATACACTGGTCCTGGGGATAGACTGCGGAGAAAGGTCAGAGAGAGTCCCATTGACTCAGATACACACTGGTCCTGGGGGACTGGGGAGAAAGGTCAGAGAGAGTCCCATTGACTCAGATACACTCTGGTCCTGGTAGACTGGGGAGAAAGATCAGAGAGAGTCCCATTGACTCAGATACACTCCGGTCCTGGGGGACTGGGGAGAAAGGTCAGAGAGAGTCCCATTGACTCAGATACACACTGGTCCTGGGGATAGACTGGGGAGAAAGGTAAAAAAGAATCCCATTGACTCAGATACACACTGGTCCTGGGGATAGATTGGGGAGAAAGGTCAGAGAGTCCCATTGACTCAGATACACACTGGTCCTGGGGGATATACTGGGGAGAAAGTCAGAGAGATTCCCATTGACTCAGATAAACACTGGTCCTGGGGATAGACTGGGGAGAAACGTCAGAGAGAGTCCCATTGACTCAGATACACACTGGTCCTGGGGGACTGGGGAGAAAGGTCAGAGAGAGTCCCATTGACTCAGGTACACACTGGTCCTGGGGATAGACAGGGTGAAAGTTCAGAGAGAGTCCCATTGACTCAGATACACGTTAGTCCTGGGGATAGACTGGGGAGAAAGGTCAGAGAGAGTCCCATTGACTCAGATACACACTGGTCCTGGGTGACTGGGATGAAAGTTCAGAGAGAGTCCCATTGAATCAGATACACACTGGTCCTGGGGGACTGGGGAGAAAGGTCAGAGAGAGTCCCATTGACTCAGATACACTCTGGTCCTGGTAGACTGGGGAGAAAGATCAGAGAGAGTCCCATTGACTCAGATACACTCCGGTCCTGGGGGACTGGGGAGAAAGGTCAGAGAGAGTCCCATTGACTTAGATACACACTGGTCCTGGGGGATATACTGGGGAGAAAGTCAGAGAGATTCCCATTGACTCAGATAAACACTGGTCCTGGGGATAGACTGGGGAGAAACGTCAGAGAGAGTCCCATTGACTCAGATACACACTGGTCCTGGGGGACTGGGGAGAAAGGTCAGAGAGAGTCCCATTGACTCAGGTACACACTGGTCCTGGGGATAGACAGGGTGAAAGTTCAGAGAGAGTCCCATTGACTCAGATACACGTTAGTCCTGGGGATAGACTGGGGAGAAAGGTCAGAGAGAGTCCCATTGACTCAGATACACACTGGTCCTGGGTGACTGGGATGAAAGTTCAGAGAGAGTCCCATTGACTCAGATACACACTGGTCCTGGGGATAGACTGGGGAGAAAGGTAAAAAAGAATCCCATTGACTCAGATACACACTGGTCCTGGGGATAGATTGGGGAGAAAGGTCAGAGAGTCCCATTGACTCAGATACACACTGGTCCTGGGGGATATACTGGGGGGAAAGATCAGAGAGAATCCCATTGACTCAGATACACACTGGTCCTGGGGGACAGGGGAGAAAGCTCAGAGAGAGTACCATTGACTCAGATACACACTGGTCCTGGGGATCGACTGGGGAGAAATGTCAGAGAGAGTCCCATTTACTCAGATAAACACTGGTCCTGGGGATAAACTGGGGAGAAAGGTCAGAGAGAGTCCCATTGACTCAGATAAACACTGGTCCTGGGGATAGACTGGGGAGAAAGGTCAGAGGGAGGCCCACTGATTCAGATACACACAGGTCCTGGGGATAGACTGGGGATAAATGTCAGAGAGAGTCCCATTGACTCAGATATACACTGGTCCTGGGGATAGACTGGGGAGAAATGTCAGAGAGAGTCCCATTGACTCAGATACACACTGGTCCTGGGGGACTGGGGAGAAAGGTCAGAGAGAGTCCCATTGACTCAGATACACACTGGTCCTGGGGGATAGACTGTGGAGAAAGGTCAGAGAGTCCCATTGACTCAGATACACACTGGTCCTGGGGCATATACTGGGGAGAAAGTTCAGAGAGATTCCCATTGACTCTGATAAACACTGGTCCTGGGGATAGACTGGGTAGAAACGTCAGAGAGAGTCCCTTTGACTCAGATACACACTGGTCCTGGGGGATTGGGGAGAAAGTTCAGAGAGAGTCCCATTGACTCAGATACACACTGGTCCTGGGGATAGACTGGGGAGAAAGGTAAGAGAGAGTCCCATTGACTCAGATACACACTGGTCCTGGGGATAGACTGGGGAGAAAGCTAAGAGAGAGTCCCATTGACTCAGATACACACTGATCCTGGGGATAGACTGGGGAGAAAGGTCAAAGAGTCCCATTGACTCAGATACACACTGGTCCTGGGGGACTGGGGAGAAAGTTCAGAGAGACTCCCATTGACTCAGGTACACACTGGTCCTGGGGGACTGGGGAGAAAGATCAGAGAGAGTCCGATTGACTCAGATACACACAGGTCCTGGGGGACTGGGGAGAAAGGTCAGAGAGATTCCCATTGACTCAGGTACACACTGGTCATGGGGATAAACAGGGGAGAAAGGTCAGAGAGAACCCCATTGACTCAGATGCACACTGGTCCTAGGGGACTGGGGAGAAAGGTCAAAGAGAGACCCATTGACTCAGATACACACTGGCCCTGGGGGACTGGGGAGAAAGGTCTGAGAGAGTCCCATTGACACAGATAAACACCGGTCATAGGGATAGACTGGGGAGAAAGGTCAGAGAGAGTCCCATTGACTCAGATACACTCTGGTCCTGGGGGACTGGGGAGAAAGGTCAGAGAGAGTCCCATTGACTCAGATAAACACTGGTCCTGGGGATAGACTGGGGAGAATGGTCAGAGGGAATCCCACTGATTCAGATAAACACCGGTCATAGGGATAGACTGGGGAGAAAGGTCAGAGAGAGTCCCATTGACTCAGATACACACTGGTCCTGGGGATAGACTGGGGAGAAAGGTCAGAGAGAGTCCCATTGACTCAGATACACACTGGTCCTGGGGGATAGACTGTGGAGAAAGGTCAGAGAGTCCCATTGACTCAGATACACGCTGGTCCTGGGGCATATACTGGGGAGAATGGTCAGAGAGAGTCCCATTGACTCAGATACACACTGGTCCTTGGGATAGACTGGGGAGAATGGTAAAAGAGAGTCCCATTGACTCAGATACACTCTGGTCCTGGGGATAGACTGGGGAGAAATGTCAGAGAGTCCCATTGACTCAGATACACACTGGTCCTGGGGGACTGGGGAGAAATGTCAGAGAGAGTTCCATTGACTCAGGTACACACGGGTCCTGGGGGACTGGGGAAAAGATCAGAGAGAGTCCCATTGACTCAGATACACACTGCTCCTGGGGGACTGGGGAGAAAGGTCAGAGAATCCCATTGACTCAGATACACACTGGTCCTGGGGGTCTGGGGGGAAAGGTCAGAGGGAGTCCCATTGACTCAGATACACACTGGTCCTGGGGGACTGGGGAGAAAGTTCAGAGAGACTCCCATTGACTCAGGTACACACTGGTCCTGGGGGACTGTGGAGAAAGATCAGAGAGAGTCCGATTGACTGAGATACACACAGGTCCTGGGGGACTGGGGAGAAAGGTCAGAGAGATTCCCATTGACTCAGGTACACACTGGTCATGGGGATAGACTGGGGAGAAAGGTCAGAGAGAACCCCATTGACTCAGATACACACTAGTCCTGGGGGACTGGGGAGAAAGGTCAGAGAGAGACCCATTGACTCAGATGCACACTGGCCCTGGGGGCTGGGGAGAAAGGTCTGAGAGAGTCCCATTGACCCAGATAAACACCGGTCATAGGGATAGACTGGGGAGAAATAAGAGAGAGTCCCTTTGACTCAGATACACTCTGGTCCTGGGGTACTGGGGAGAAAGGTCAGAGAGAGTCCCATTGACTCAGATAAACACTGGTCATGGGGATAAACTGGGGAGAATGGTCAGAGGGAGTCCCACTGATTCAGATACACACTGGTCCTGGGGATAGACTGGGAAGAAAGTTCAGAGAGAGTCCCATTAACTCAGATATACACTGGTCCTGGGGATGGACTGTGGAGAAAGGTCAGAGAGAGTACCATTGACTCAGATACACACTGGTCCTGGGGGACTGGGGAGAAAGTTCAGAGAGACTCCCATTGACTCAGGTACACGCTGGTCCTGGGGGACTGGGGAGAAAGATCAGAGAGAGTCCGATTGACTCAGATACACACAGGTCCTGGGGGACTGGGGAGAAAGGTCAGAGAGATTCCCATTGACTCAGGTACACACTGGTCATGGGGATAAACAGGGGAGAAAGGTCAGAGAGAACCCCATTGACTCAGATGCACACTGGTCCCGGGGGACTGGGGAGACAGGTTAGAGAGGGACCCATTGACTCAGATACACACTGGCCCTGGGGGACTGGGGAGAAAGGTCTGAGAGAGTCCCATTGACAGAGATCAACACCGGTCATAGGGATAGACTGGGGAGAAAGGTCAGAGAGAGTCCCATTGACTCAGATACACACTGGTCCTGGGGATAGACTGGGGAGAAAGGTCAGAGAGAGTCCCATTGACTCAGATACACACTGGTCCTGGGGGATAGACTGTGGAGAAAGGTCAGAGAGTCCCATTGACTCAGATACACACTGGTCCTGGGGCATATACTGGGGAGAAAGGTCAGAGAGATTCCCATTGACTCAGATAAACACTGGTCCTGGAGATAGACTGGGGAGAAACGTCAGAGAGAGTCCCATTGACTCAGATACACACTGGTCCTGGGGAATTGGCGAGAAAGTTCAGAGAGAGTCCCATTGACTCAGATACACACTGGTCCTGGTGATAGACTGGGGAGAAACGTCAGAGAGAGTCCCATTGACTCAGATACACACTGGTCCTGGGGGACTGGGGAGAAAGGTCAGAGAGAGTCCCATTGACTCAAGTAAACACTGGTCCTGGGGATAGACAGGGTGAAAGTTCAGAGAGAGTCCCATTGACTCAGATACACGTTGGTCCTGGGGATAGACTGGGGAGAAAGATCAGAGAGAGTCCCATTGACTCAGATACACACTGGTCCTGGGTGACTGGGGAGAAAGTTCAGAGAGAGGCCCATTGACTCAGATACACACTGGTCCTGGGGATAGACTGGGGAGAAAGGAAAGAGAGAGTCCCATTGACTCAGATACACACTGGTCCTGGGGATAGATTGGGGAGAAAGGTCAGAGAGTCCCATTGACTCAGATACACACTGGTCCTGGGGGATATACTGGGGGGAAAGGTCAGAGAGAATCCCATTGACTCAGATACACACTGGTCCTGGGGGACAGGGGAGAAAGGTCAGAGAGAGTACCATTGACTCAGATACACACTGGTCCTGGGGATAGACTGGGGAGAAATGTCAGAGAGTCCCATTGACTCAGATACACACTGGTCCTGGGGTTCTGGGGAGAAAGGTCAGAGAGAGTCCCATTGACTCAGATACACACTGGTCCTGGGGAACTGGGGAGAAATGTCAGAGAGAGTCCCATTGACTCAGGTACACACGGGTCCTGGGGGACTGGGGAAAAGATCAGAGAGAGTTCCATTGACTCAGATACACACTGCTCCTAGGGGACTGGGGAGAAAGTTCAGAGAATCCCATTGACTCAGATACACACTGGTCCTGGGGGTCTGGGGAGAAAGGTCAGAGAGAGTCCCATTGACTCAGATACACACTGGTCATGGGGGACTGGGGAGAAAGTTCAGAGAGACTCCCATTGACTCAGGTACACACTGGTCCTGGGGGACTGGGGAGAAAGATCAGAGAGAGTCCGATTGACTGAGATACACACAGGTCCTGGGGGACTGGGGAGAAAGGTCAGAGAGATTCCCATTGACTCAGGTACACACTGGTCATCGGGATAGACTGGGGGAAAGGTCAGAGAGAACCCCATTGACTCAGATACACACTAGTCCTGGGGGACTGGGGAGAAAGGTCAGAGAGAGACCCATTGACTCAGATACACACTGGCCCTGGGGGCTGGGGAGAAAGGTCTGAGAGAGTCCCATTGACCCAGATAAACACCGGTCATAGGGATAGACTGGGGAGAAATCAGAGAGAGTCCCTTTGACTCAGATACACTCTGGTCCTGGGGGACGGGGAGAAAGGTCAGAGAGAGTCCCATTGACTCAGATAAACACTGGTCATGGGGATAAACTGGGGAGAATGGTCAGAGGGAGTCCCACTGATTCAGATACACACTGGTCCTGGGGATAGACTGGGAAGAAAGTTCAGAGAGAGTCCCATTAACTCAGATATACACTGGTCCTGGGGATAGACTGGGGAGAAAGTTCAGAGAGAGTCCCATTGACTCAGGTACACACTGGTCCTGGGGGACTGGGGAGAAAGTTCAGAGAGACTCCCATTGACTCAGGTACAAACTGGTCCTGGTGGACTGGGGAGAAAGATCAGAGAGAGTCCAATTGACTCAGATACACACAGGTCCTGGGGGACTGGGGAGAAAGGTCAGAGAGATTCCCATTGACTCAGGTACACAATGGTCATGGGGATAAACAGGGGAGAAAGGTCAGAGAGAACCCCATTGACTCAGATGCACACTGGTCCTGGGGGACTGGGGAGAAAGTTCAGAGTGAGACCCATTGACTCAGATACACACTGGCCCTGGGGGACTGGGGAGAAAGGTCTGAGAGAGTCCCATTGACACAGATAAACAGCGGTCATAGGGATAGACTAGGGAGAAAGTTCAGAGAGAGTCCCATTGACTCAGATACACTCTGGTCCTGGGGGAATGGGGAGAAAGGTCAGAGAGAGTCCCATTGACTCAGATAAACACTGGTCCTGGGGATAGACTGGGGAGAATGGTCAGAGGGAGTCCCACTAATTCAGATACACACTGGTCCTGGGGATAGACTGGGGAGAAAGTTCAGAGAGAGTCCCATTGACACAGATAAACACCGGTCATAGGGATAGACAGGGGAGAAAGATCAGAGAGAGTCCCATTGACTCAGATACACACTGGTCCTGGGGATAGACTGGGGAGAAAGGTCAGAGAGAGTCCCATTGACTCAGATACACACTGGTCCTTGGGGATAGACTGTGGAGAAAGGTCAGAGAGTCCCATTGACTCAGATACACACTGGTCCTGGGGCATATACTGGGGAGAAAGGTCAGAGAGATTCCCATTGACTAAGATAAACACTGGTCCTGGGGATAGACTGGGGAGAAACGTCAGAGAGAGTCCCATTGACTCAGATACACACTGGTCCTGGGAGATTGGCGAGAAAGTTCAGAGAGAGTCCCATTGACTCAGATACACACTGGTCCTGGGGATAGACTGGGGAGGAAGGTAAGAGAGAATCCCATTGACTCAGATACACACTGGTCCTGGGGATAGATTGGAGAGAAAGGTCAGAGAGTCCCATTGACTCAGATACACACTGGTCCTGGGGGATATACTGGGGGGAAAGGTCAGAAAGAATCCCATTGACGCAGATACACACTGGTCCTGGGGGACAGGGGAGAAAGTTCAGAGAGAGTACCATTGACTCAGATACACACTGGTCCTGGGGATCGACAGGGGAGAAGAGTCAGAGAGAATCCCATTTGCTCAGATAAACACTGGTCCTGGGGATAGACTGGGGAGAAAGGTCAGAGAGAGTCCCATTGACTCAGATAAACACTGGTCCTGGGGATAGACTTGGGAAAAAGGTCAGAGGGAGTCCCACTGATTCAGATACACACTGGTCCTAGGGATAGACTGGGGATAAAGGTCAGAGAGAGTCCCATTGACTCAGATATACACTGGTCCTGGGGATTGACTGGGGGGAAAGGTCAGAGAGAGTCCCATTGACTCAGATACACACTGGTCCTGGGGGATAGACTGTGGAGAAAGGTCAGAGAGTCCCATTGACTCAGATACACACTGGTCCTGGGGCATATACTGGGGAGAAAGTTCAGGGAGATTCCCATTGACTCAGATAAACACTGGTCCTGGGGATAGACTGGGTAGAAACGTCAGAGAGAGTCCCATTGACTCAGATACACACTGGTCCTGGGGGATTGGGGAGAAATTTCAGAGAGAGTCCCATTGACTCAGATACACACTGGTCCTGGGGATAGACTGGGGAGAAAAGTAAGAGAGAGTCCCATTGACTCAGATAAACACTGGTCCTGGGGATAGACTTGGGAAAAAGGTCAGAGGGAGTCCCACTGATTCAGATACACACTGGTCCTAGGGATAGACTGGGGATAAAGGTCAGAGAGAGTCCCATTGACTCAGATATACACTGGTCCTGGGGATTGACTGGGGAGAAAGATCAGAGAGAGTCCCATTGACTCCGATACACACTGCTCCTGGGGGACTGGGGAGAAAGGTCAGAGAATCCCATTGACTCAGATACACACTGGTCCTGGGGGTCTGGGGAGAAACGTCAGAGAGAGTCCCATTGACTCAGATACACACTGGTCCTGGGGGACTGGGGAGAAATGTCAGAGAGAGTCCCATTGACTCAGGTACACACGGGTCCTGGGGAACTGGGGAAAAGATCAGAGAGAGTCCCATTGACTCAGATACACACTGGTCCTGGGGGTCTGGGGAGAAAGGTCAGAGAGAGTCCCATTGACTCAGATACACACTGGTCCTGGGGGACTGGGAAGAAAGTCAGAGAGAGTCCCATTGACTCAGATACACACTGGTCCTGGGGGACTGGGGAGAAAGTTCAGAGAGACTCCCATTGACTCAGGTACACACTGGTCCTGGGGGACCGGGGAGAAAGATCATAGAGAGTCCGATTGACTGAGATACACACAGGTCCTGGGGGACTGGGGAGAAATTTCAGAGAGATTCCCATTGACTCAGGTGCACACTGGTCATGGGGATAGACTGGGGAGAAAGGTCAGAGAGAACCCCATTGAATCAGATACACACTAGTCCTGGGGGACTGGGGAGAAAGGTCAGAGAGAGACCCATTGACTCAGATACACACTGGCCCTGGGGGATGGGGAGAAAGGTCTGAGAGAGTCCCATTGACCCAGATAAACACCGGTCATAGGGATAGACTGGGGAGAAATCAGAGAGAGTCCCTTTGACTCAGATACACTCTGGTCCTGGGGGACTGGGGAGAAAGGTCAGAGAGAGTCCCATTGAATCAGATAAACACTGGTCATGGGGATAAACTGGGGAGAATGGTCAGAGGGAGTCCCACTGATTCAGATAAACACGGGTCCTGGGGATAGACTGGGGAGAAAGGTCAGAGAGAGTCCCATTGACTCAGATACACACTGGTCCTGGGGGACTGGGGAGAAAGATCAGAGAGAGTCCAATTGACTCAGATACACACAGGTCCTGGGGGACTGGGGAGAAAGATCAGAGAGATTCCCATTGACTCAGGTACACACTGGTCATGGGGATAAACAGGGGAGAAAGGTCAGAGAGAACCCCATTGACTCAGATGCACACTAGTCCTGGGGGACTGGGGAGAAAGGTCAGAGAGAGACCCATTGACTCAGATACACACTGGCCCTGGGGGAATGGGGAGAAAGGTCTGAGAGAGTCCCATTGACACAGATAAACACCGGTCATAGGGATAGACTGGGGAGAAAGATCAGAGAGAGTCCCATTGACTCAGATACACACTGGTCCTGGGGATAGACTGGGGAGAAAGGTCAGAGAGAGTACCATTGACTCAGATACACACTGGTCCTTGGGGATAGACTGTGGAGAAAGGTCAGAGAGTCCCATTGACTCAGATACACACTGGTCCTGGGGATAGACTGGGGAGAAAGGTCAGAGAGAGTCCCATTGACTCAGATACACACTGGTCCTGGGGCATATACTGGGGAGAAAGGTCAGAGAGAGTCCCATTGACTCAGATACACACTGGTCCTGGGGGATTGGCGAGAAAGTTCAGAGAGAGTCCCATTGACTCAGATACACGTTGGTCCTGGGGATAGACTGGGGAGAAAGGTCAGAGAGAGTCCCATTGACTCAGATACACACTGGTCCTGGGTGACTGGGTTGAAAGTTCAGAGAGAGTCCCATTGACTCAGATACACACTGGTCCTGGGGGATATACTGGGTGGGAAGGGTCAGAGAGAATCCCATTGACTCAGATACAAACTGGTCCTGGGGGACAGGGGAGAAAGTTCAGAGAGAGTACCATTGACTCAGATACACACTGGTCCTGGGGATCGATTGGGGAGAAATGTCAGAGAGAGTCCCATTTGCTCAGATAAACACTGGTCCTGGGGATAGACTGGGGAGAAAGGTCAGAGAGAGTCCCATTGACTCAGATAAACACTGGTCCTGGGGATAGACTGGGGAGAAAGGTCAGAGGGAGTCCCACTGATTCAGATACACACTGGTCCTGGGGATAGACTGGGGATAAAGGTCAGAGGGAGTCCCATTGACTCAGATATACACTGGTCCTGGGAATAGACTGGGGAGAAAGGTCAGAGAGAGTCCCATTGACTCAGATACACACTGGTCCTGGGGGACTGGGGAGAAAGGTCAGAGAGAGTCCCATTGACTCAGATACACACTGGTCCTGGGGGATAGACTGTGGAGAAAGGTCAGAGAGTCCCATTGACTCAGATACACACTGGTCCTGGGGCATATACTGGGGAGAAAGTTCAGACAGATTCCCATTGACTCAGATAAACACTGGTCCTGGGGATAGACTGGGTAGAAACGTCAGTGAGAGTCCCATTGACTCAGATACACACTGGTCCTGGTGGATTGGGGAGAAAGTTCAGAGAGAGTCCCATTGACTCAGATACACACTGGTCCTGGGGATAGACTGGGGAGAAAGGTAAGAGAGAGTCCCATTGACTCAGATACACACTGGTCCTGGGGATAGACTGGGGAGAAAGGTCAGAGAGTCCCTTTGACTCAGATACACACTGGTCCTGGTGGACTGGGGAGAAATGTCAGAGAGAGTCCCATTGACGCAGGTACACACGGGTCCTAGGGGACTGGGGAGAAAGATCAGAGAGAGTCCCATTGACTCAGATACACACTGCTCCTGGGGGACTGGGGAGAAAGGTCAGAGAATCCCATTGACTCAGATACACACTGGTCCTGGGGGACTGGGGAGAAAGTTCAGAGAGACTCCCATTGACTCAGGTACACACTGGACCTGGGGGACTGGGGAGAAATATCAGAGAGAGTCCGATTGACTCTGATACACACAGGTCCTGGGGGACTGGGGAGAAAGGTCAGAGAGATTCCCATTGACTCAGGTACACACTGGTCATGGGGATAAACAGAGGAGAAAGGTCAGAGAGAACCCCATTGACTCAGATGCACACTAGTCCTGGGGGACTGGGGAGAAAGGTCAGAGAGAGACCCATTGACTCAGATACACACTGGTCCTGGGGGATTGGGGAGAAAGGTCTGAGAGAGTCCCATTGACACAGATAAACACCGGTCATAGGGATAGACTGGGGAAAAAGGTCAGAGAGAGTCCCATTGACTCAGATGCACTCTGGTCCTGGGGGACTGGGGAGAAAGGTCAGAGAGAGTCCCATTGACTCAGATAAACACTGGTCCTGGGGATAGACTGGGGAGAATGGTCAGAGGGAGTCCCACTGATTCAGATACATACTGGTCCTGGGGATAGGCTGGGGAGAAAGTTCAGAGAGACCCCCATTGACACAGATAAACACCGGTCATAGGGATAGACTGGGGAGAAAGGTCAGAGAGAGTCCCATTGACTCAGATACACACTGGTCCTGGGGATAGACTGGGGAGAAAGGTCAGAGAGACCCATTGACTCAGATACACACTGGTCCTGGGGGATAGACTGTGGAGAAAGGTCAGAGAGTCCCATTGACTCAGATACACACTGGTCCTGGGGCATATACTGGGGAGAATAGTCAGAGAGATTCCCATTGACTCAGATAAACACTGGTCCTGGGGATAGACTGGGGAGAAACGTCAGAGAGAGTCCCATTGACTCAGATACACACTGGTCCTGGGGGATTGGCGAGAAAGTTCAGAGAGAGTCCCATTGACTCAGATACACACTGGTCCTGGGGATAGACTGGGGAGAAAGGTAAGAGAGAGTCCCATTGACTCAGATACACACTGGCCTGGGGATAGACTGGGGAGAAAGGAAAGAGAGAGTCCCATTGACTCAGATACACTCTGGTCCTGGGGATAGACTGGGGAGAAATGTCAGAGAGTCCCATTGACTCAGATACACACTGGTCCTGGGGTTCTGGGGAGAAAGGTCAGAGAGAGTCCCATTGACTCAGATACACACTGGTCCTGGGGGACTGGGGAGAAATGTAAGAGTGAGTCCCATTGACCCAGGTACACACGGGTCCTGGGGGACTGGGGAAAAGATCAGAGAGACTCCCATTGACTCAGATACACACTGCTCCTGGGGGACTGGGGAGAAAGGTCAGAGAATCCCATTGACTCAGATACACACTGGTCCTGGGGGTCTGGGGAGAAAGGTCAGAGAGATTGCCATTGACTCACATACACACTGGTCCTGGGGGACTGGGGAGAAAGTTCAGAGAGACTCCCATTGACTCAGGTACACACTGGTCCTGGGGGACTGGGGAGAAAGATCAGAGAGAGTCCGATTGACTGAGATACACACAGGTCCTGGGGGACTGGGGAGAAAGGTCAGAGAGATTCCCATTGACTCAGGTACACACTGGTCATGGGGATAGACTGGGGAGAAAGGTCAGAGAGAACCCCATTGACTCAGATACACACTAGTCCTGGGGGACTGGGGAGAAAGGTCAGAGAGAGACCCATTGACTCAGATACACACTGGCCCTGGGGGCTGGGGAGAAAGGTCTGATAGAGTCCCATTGACCCAGATAAACACCGTTCATAGGGATAGACTGGGGAGAAATCAGAGAGAGTCCCTTTGACTCAGATACACTCTGGTCCTGGGGGACTGGGGAGAAAGGTCAGGGAGAGTCCCATTGACTCAGATAAACACTGGTCATGGGGATAAACTGGGGAGAATGGTCAGAGGGAGTCCCACTGATTCAGATACACACTGGTCCTGGGGATAGACTGGGAAGAAAGTTCAGAGAGAGTCCCATTAACTCAGATATACACTGGTCCTGGGGATAGACTGGGGAGAAAGTTCAGAGAGAGTCCCATTGACTCAGATACACACTGGTCCTGGGGGACTGGGGAGAAAGTTCAGAGAGACTCCCATTGACTCAGGTACACACTAGTCCTGGGGGACTGGGGAGAAAGGTCAGAGAGAGACCCATTGACTCAGATACACACTGGCCCTGGGGGCTGGGGAGAAAGGTCTGAGAGAGTCCCATTGACACAGATAAACACCGGTCATAGGGATAGACTGGGGAGAAATCAGAGAGAGTCCCTTTGATCAGATACACTCTGGTCCTGGGGGACTGGGGAGAAAGGTCAGAGAGAGTCCCATTGACTCAGATAAACACTGGTCCTGGGGATAAACTGGGGAGAATGGTCAGAGGGAGTCCCACTGATTCAGATACACACTGGTCCTGGGGATAGACTGGGAAGAAAGTTCAGAGAGAGTCCCATTAACTCGGATATACACTGGTCCTGGGGACAGACTGGGGAGAAAGCTCAGAGAGTGTCCCATTGACTCAGATACACACTGGTTCTGGGGGACAGGGGAGAAAGGTCAGAGAGTGTACCATTGACTCAGATACACACAGGTCCTGGGGGACTGGGGAGAAAGGTCAGATAAATTCCCATTGACTCAGATAAACACTGGTCCTGGGGATAGACTGGGGAGAAACCTCAGAGAGAGTCCCATTGACTCAGATACGCACTGGTCATGGGGCACTGGGGAGAAAGTTGAGAGAGAGTCCCATTGACTCAGATACACACTGGTCCTGGGGATAGACTGGGGAGAAAGGTAAGAGAGAGTCCCATTGACTCAGATACATACTGGTCCTGGGGATAGACTGGGGAGAAAGGTAAGAGAGAGTCCCATTGACTCAGATACACACTGGTCCTGGGGATAGACTAGGGAGAAAGGTCAGAGAGTCCCATTGACTCAGATACACACTGGTCCTGGGGCATATACTTGGGAGAAAGGTCAGAGAGAGTCCCATTGACTCAGATACACACTGGTCCTGGGGATAGACTGGGGAGAAAGGTCAGAGAGATTCCCATTGACTCAGATAAACACTGGTCATGGGGCTAGACTGGGGAGAAACGTCAGAGAGAGTCCCATTGACTCAGATACACATTGGTCCTGGGGATAGACTGCGAAGAAATGTCAGAGAGTCCCATTCACTCAGATACACACTGGTCCTGGGGGTCTGGGGAGAAATGTCAGAGTGAGTCCCATTGACTCAGATACACACTGGTCCTGGGGGACTGGGGAGAAATGTCAGAGAGAGTCCCATTGACTCAGGTACACACGGGTCCTGGGGGACTGGGGAAAAGATCAGAGAGAGTCCCATTGACTCAGATAAACACTGCTCCTGGGGGACTGGGGAGAAAGGTCAGAGAATCCCATTGACTCAGATACACACTGGTCCTGGGGGTCTGGGGAGAAAGGTCAGAGAGAGTCCCATTGATTCAGATACACACTGGTCCTGGGGGACTGGGGAGAAAGTTCAGAGAGACTCCCATTGATTCAGGTACACACTGATCCTGGGGGACTGGGGAGAAAGATCCGAGAGAGTCCGATTGACTCAGATACACACAGGTCCTGGGGGACTGGGGAGAAAGGTCAGAGAGATTCCCATTGACTTAGGTACACACTGGTCATGGGGATAGACTGGGGAGAAAGGTCAGAGAGAACCCCATTGACTCAGATACACACTAGTCCTGAGGGACTGGGGAGAAAGGTCAGAGAGAGACCCATTGACTCAGATACACACTGGCCCTGGGGGCTGGGGAGAAAGATCTGAGAGAGTCCCATTGACCCAGATAAACACCGGTCATCGGGATAGACTGGGGAGAAATCAGAGGTAGTCCCTTTGACTCAGATACACTCTGGTCCTGGGGGACTGGGGAGAAAGGTCAGAGAGAGTCCCATTGACTCAGATAAACACTGGTCCTGGGGATAGACTGGGGAGAATGGTCAGAGGGAGTCCCACTGATTCAGATACACACTGGTCCTGGGGGTCTGGGGAGAAAGGTCAGAGAGAGTCCCATTGACTCAGATACACTCTGGCCCTGGGGGCTGGGGAGAAAGGTCTGAGAGAGTCCCATTGACACAGATAAACACCGGTCATAGGGATAGACTGGGGAGAAATCAGAGAGAGTCCCTTTGATCAGATACACTCTGGTCCTGGGGGACTGGGGAGAAAGGTCAGAGAGAGTCCCATTGACTCAGATAAACACTGGTCCTGGGGATAAACAGGGGAGAATGGTCAGAGGGAGTCCCACTGATTCAGATACACACTGGTCCTGGGGATAGACTGGGAAGAAAGTTCAGAGAGAGTCCCATTAACTCAGATATACACTGGTCCTGGGGATAGACTGGGGAGAAAGCTCAGAGAGTGTCCCATTGACTCAGATACACACTGGTCCTGGGGGACAGGGGAGAAAGGTCAGAGTGTGTACCATTGACTCAGATAAACACTGGTCCTGGGGATAAACTGGGGAGAATGGTCAGAGGGAGTCCCACTGATTCAGATACACACTGGTCCTGGGGATAGACTGGGAAGAAAGTTCAGAGAGAGTCCCATTAACTCAGATATACACTGGTCCTGGGGATAGACTGGGGAGAAAGGTCAGAGAGAGTCCCATTGACTCAGATACACACTGGTCCTGGGGTAGACTGGGGAGCAAGGTCAGAGAGAGTCCCATTGTCACAGATAAACACCGGTCATGGTGATAGACTGGGGAGAAAGGTCAGAGAGAGTCCCATTGACTCAGATACACACTGGTCCTGGGGGACTGGGGAGAAAGGTCAGAGACAGTCCCATTGACTCAGATACACTCTGGTCCTGGGGGACTGGGGAGAAAGATCAGAGAGAGTCCCATTGACTCAGATACACTCTCGTCCTGGGGGACTGGGGAGAATGGTCAGAGAGAGTCCCATTGACTCAGATACACTCTGGTCCTGGGGGACTGGGGAGAAAGGTCAGAGAGAGTCCCATTGACTCAGATACACACTGGTCCTGGGGCATATACTGGGGAGAAAGGTCAGAGAGATTCCCATTGACTCAGATAAACACTGGTCCTGGGGACAGACTGGGGAGAAACGTCAGAGAGAGTCCCATTGACTCAGATACACACTGGTCCTGGGGGTCTGGGGAGAAAGGTCAGAGAGAGTCCCATTGACTCAGATACACACTGGTCCTGGGGGACTGGGGAGAAAGTTCAGAGAGACTCCCATTGACTCAGGTACACACTGGTCCTGGGGGACTGGGGAGAAAGATCAGAGAGAGTCCGATTGACTGAGATACACACAGGTCCTGGGGGACTGGGGAGAAAGGTCAGAGAGATTCCCATTGACTCAGGTACACACTGGTCATGGGGATAGACTGGGGAGAAAGGTCAGAGAGAACCCACTGACTCAGATACACACTAGTCCTGGGGGACTGGGGAGAAAGGTCAGAGAGAGACCCATTGACTCAGATACACACTGGCCCTGGGGGCTGGGGAGAAAGTTCTGAGAGAGTCCCATTGACACAGATAAACACCGGTCATAGGGATAGACTGGGGAGAAATCAGAGAGAGTCCCTTTGATCAGATACACTCTGGTCCTGGGGGACTGGGGAGAAAGGTCAGAGAGAGTCCCATTGACTCAGATAAACACTGGTCCTGGGGATAAACTGGGGAGAATGGTCAGAGGGAGTCCCACTGATTCAGATACACACTGGTCCTGGGGATAGACTGGGAAGAAAGTTCAGAGAGAGTCCCATTAACTCAGATATACACTGGTCCTGAGGATAGACTGGGGAGAACGGTAAGAGAGAGTCCCATTGACTCAGATACACACTGGCCCTGGGGATAGACTGGGGAGAAAGGTCAGAGAGTGTCCCATTGACTCAGATAAACACTGGTCCTGGGGATAGACTGGGCAGAAAGGTCAGAGAGTCCCATTGACTCAGATACACACTGGTCCTGGGGGTCTGGGGAGAAAGGTCAGAGAGAGTCCAATTGACTCAGGTACACACGGGTCCTGGGGGACTGGGGAGAAAGATCAGAGAGAGTCCCATTGACTCAGATACACACTGCTCCTGGGGGACTGGGGAGAAAGGTCAGATAATCCCATTGACTCAGATACATACTGGTCCTGGGGGTCTGGGGAGAAAGGTCAGAGAGAGTCCCATTGACTCAGATACACACTGGTCCTGGGGGACTGGGGAGAAAGTTCAGCGAGAGTCCCATTGACTCAGGTACACACTGGTCCTGGGGGACTGCGGAGAAAGATCAGAGAGAGTCCGATTGACTCAGATGCACAGGTCCTAGGGGAGTGGGGAGAAAGCTCAGAGAGATTCCCATTGACTCAGGTACACACTGGTCATGGGGATAGACTGGGGAGAAAGGTCAGAGAGAACCCCATTGACTCAGATACACACTAGTCCTGGGGGACCGGGGAGAAAGGTCAGAGAGAGACCCATTGACTCAGATACACACTGGTCCTGGGGGACTAGGGAGAAAGATCAGAGAGAGTCCCATTGACTCAGATACACACTGGTCCTTGGGATAGACTGGGGAGAAAGTTCAGAGAGAGTCCCATTGACTCAGAGAAACACTGGTCCTGGGGATAGACTGGGGAGAAAGGTCAGAGAGAGTCACATTGACACAGATAAACACCGGTCATGGGGATAGACTGGGGAGAAAGGTCAGAGAGAGTCCCATTGACTCAGATACACTCTGGTCCTGGGGGACTGGGGAGAAAGGTCAGAGAGAGTCCCATTGACTCAGATAAACACTGGTCCTGGGGATAGACTGGGGAGAATGGTCAGAGGGAGTCCCACTGATTCAGATACACACTGGTCCTTGGGATAGATTGGGAGAAAGGTCAGAGAGAGTCCCATTGAATCAGATATACACTGGTCCTGGGGATAGACTGGGGAGAAAGGTCAGAGAGAGTCCCATTGACTCAGATACACACTGGTCCTGGGGGACTGGGGAGAAAGGTCAGAGAGAGTCCCATTGACTCAGATACACTCTGGACCTGGGGGATTGGGGAGAAAGATCAGAGAGAGTCCCATGGACTCAGATACACTCTCGTCCTGGGGGACTTGGGAGAAAGGTCAGAGAGAGTCCCATTGACTCAGATACACACTGGCCCTGGGGGCTGGGGAGAAAGTTCTGAGAGAGTCCCATTGACACAGATAAACACCGGTCATAGGGATAGACTGGGGAGAAATCAGAGAGAGTCCCTTTGATCAGATACACTCTGGTCCTGGGGGACTGGGGAGAAAGGTCAGAGAGAGTCCCATTGACTCAGATAAACACTGGTCCTGGGGATAAACTGGGGAGAATGGTCAGAGGGAGTCCCACTGATTCAGATACACACTGGTCCTGGGGATAGACTGGGAAGAAAGTTCAGAGAGAGTCCCATTAACTCAGATATACACTGGTCCTGGGGATAGACTGGGGAGAACGGTAAGAGAGAGTCCCATTGACTCAGATACACACTGGTCCTGGGGATAGACTGGGGAGAAAGGTCAGAGAGTGTCCCATTGACTCAGATAAACACTGGTCCTGGGGATAGACTGGGCAGAAAGGTCAGAGAGTCCCATTGACTCAGATACACACTGGTCCTGGGGGTCTGGGGAGAAAGGTCAGAGAGAGTCCAATTGACTCAGGTACACACGGGTCCTGGGGGACTGGGGAGAAAGATCAGAGAGAGTCCCATTGACTCAGATACACACTGCTCCTGGGGGACTGGGGAGAAAGGTCAGATAATCCCATTGACTCAGATACACACTGGTCCTGGGGGTCTGGGGAGAAAGGTCAGAGAGAGTCCCATTGACTCAGATACACACTGGTCCTGGGGGACTGGGGAGAAAGTTCAGCGAGAGTCCCATTGACTCAGGTACACACTGGTCCTGGGGGACTGCGGAGAAAGATCAGAGAGAGTCCGATTGACTCAGATGCACAGGTCCTGGGGGAGTGGGGAGAAAGCTCAGAGAGATTCCCATTGACTCAGGTACACACTGGTCATGGGGATAGACTGGGGAGAAAGGTCAGAGAGAACCCCATTGACTCAGATACACACTAGTCCTGGGGGACCGGGGAGAAAGGTCAGAGAGAGACCCATTGACTCAGATACACACTGGTCCTGGGGGACTGGGGAGAAAGATCAGAGAGAGTCCCATTGACTCAGATACACACTGGTCCTTGGGATAGACTGGGGAGAAAGTTCAGAGAGAGTCCCATTGACTCAGAGAAACACTGGTCCTGGGGATAGACTGGGGAGAAAGGTCAGAGAGAGTCACATTGACACAGATAAACACCGGTCATGGGGATAGACTGGGGAGAAAGGTCAGAGAGAGTCCCATTGACTCAGATACACTCTGGTCCTGGGGGACTGGGGAGAAAGGTCAGAGAGAGTCCCATTGACTCAGATAAACACTGGTCCTGGGGATAGACTGGGGAGAATGGTCAGAGGGAGTCCCACTGATTCAGATACACACTGGTCCTTGGGATAGATTGGGAGAAAGGTCAGAGAGAGTCCCATTGAATCAGATATACACTGGTCCTGGGGATAGACTGGGGAGAAAGGTCAGAGAGAGTCCCATTGACTCAGATACACACTGGTCCTGGGGGACTGGGGAGAAAGGTCAGAGAGAGTCCCATTGACTCAGATACACTCTGGACCTGGGGGATTGGGGAGAAAGATCAGAGAGAGTCCCATGGACTCAGAGAAACACTGGTCCTGGGGATAGACTGGGGAGAAAGGTCAGAGAGAGTCACATTGACACAGATAAACACCGGTCATGGGGATAGACTGGGGAGAAAGGTCAGAGAGAGTCCCATTGACTCAGATACACTCTGGTCCTGGGGGACTGGGGAGAAAGGTCAGAGAGAGTCCCATTGACTCAGATAAACACTGGTCCTGGGGATAGACTGGGGAGAATGGTCAGAGGGAGTCCCACTGATTCAGATACACACTGGTCCTTGGGATAGATTGGGAGAAAGGTCAGAGAGAGTCCCATTGAATCAGATATACACTGGTCCTGGGGATAGACTGGGGAGAAAGGTCAGAGAGAGTCCCATTGACTCAGATACACACTGGTCCTGGGGGACTGGGGAGAAAGGTCAGAGAGAGTCCCATTGACTCAGATACACTCTGGACCTGGGGGATTGGGGAGAAAGATCAGAGAGAGTCCCATGGACTCAGATACACTCTCGTCCTGGGGGACTTGGGAGAAAGGTCAGAGAGAGTCCCATTGACTCAGATACACACTGGTCCTGGGGATAGACTGGGGAGAAAGGTCAGAGAGAGTCCCATTGACTCAGATACACACTGGTCCTGGGGGATAGACTGGGGAGAAAGGTCAGAGAGTCCCATTGACTCAGATACACACTGGTCCTGGGGGCTATACTGGAGAGAAAAGTCAGTGAGATTCCCATTGACTCAGATAAACACTGGTCCTGGGGATAGACTGGGGAGAAACGTCAGAGAGAGTCCCATTGACTCAGATAGACACTGGTCCTGGGGGACTGGGGAGAAATGTCATAGAGAGTCCCATTGACTCAGGTACACACTGGTCCTGGGGATAGACAGGGTGAAAGTTCAGAGAGAGTCCCATTGACTCAGATACACGTTGGTCCTGGGGATAGACTGGGGAGAAAGGTCAGAGAGATTCCCATTGACTCAGATACACACTGGTCCTGGGGGATAGACTGTGGAGAAAGGTTAGAGAGTCCCATTGACTCAGATACACACAGGTCCTGGGGGATATACTGGGGAGAATGGTCACAGAGATTCCCATTGACTCAGATAAATACTGGTCCTGGGGATAGACTGGGGAGAAACGTCAGAGAGAGTCCCATTGACTCAGATACACACTGGTCCTGGGGGACAGGGGAGAAAGTTCAGAGAGAGTCCCATTGACTCAGATACACACTGGTCCTGGGGATAGACTGGGGAGAAAGGTAAGAGAGAGTCCCATTGACTCAGATACACACTGGTCCTGGGGATAGACTGGGGAGAAAAGTAAGAGAGAGTCCCATTGACTCAGATACACACTGGCCCTGGGGATAGACTGGGGAGAAAGGTCAGAGAGTCCCATTGACTCAGATACACACTGGTCCTGGGGGTCTGGGTAGAAAAATCAGAGCGAGTCCCATTGACGCAGATACATACTTTTCCTGGGGGACTGGGGAGAAAGGTCAGAGAGAGTCCGATTGACTCAGATACAAACAGGTCCTTGGGGACTGGGGATAAAAGGTCAGAGCGATTCCCATTGACTCAGGTACACACTGGTCATGGGGATAGACTGGGGAGAAAGGTCAGAGAGAATCCCATTGATCAGATACACACTAGTCCTGGGGGACTGGGGAGAAAGGTCAGAGAGAGACCCATTGACTCAGATACACACGATTCCTGGGGGACTGGGGAGAAAGGTCAGAGAGAGTCCCATTGACACAGATAAACACCGGTCATGGGGATAGACTGGGGCGAAAGGTCAGAGAGAGTCCCATTGACTCAGATACACTCTGGTCCTGGGGATCGACTGGGGAGAAATGTCAGAGAGAGTCCCATTGACTCAGATAAACACTGGTCCTGGGGATAGACTGGGGAGAAACGTCAGAGACAGTCCCATTGACTCAGATACACACTGGTCCTGGGGGACTGGGGAGAAAGGTCAGAGAGAGTCCCATTGACTCAGATATACACTGGTCCTGGGGATAGACTGGGGAGAAAGGTCAGAGAGAGTCCCATTGACTCAGATACATACTGGTCCTGGGGGACTGGGGAGAAAGGTCAGAGAGAGTCCCATTGACTCAGATACACTCTGGTCCTGGGGGACTGGGGAGAAAGATCAGAGAGAGTCCCATTGACTCAGATACACTCTCGTCCTGGGGGACATGGGAGAAAGCTCAGAGAGAGTCCCATTGACTCAGATACACACTGGTCCTGGGGGATATTCTGGGGGGAACGGTCAGAGAGACTCCCATTGACTCAGATAAACACTGGTCCTGGGGATAGACTGGGGAGAAAGCTCAGAGAGATGCCCATTGACTCAGATTCACAATGGTGCTGGGGGACAGGGGAGAAAGGTCAGGGAGAGTACCATTGACTCAGATACACACTGGTCCTGGGGATCGACTGGGGAGAAAGTTCAGAGAGAGTCCCATTAACTCAGATATACACTGGTCCTGGGGATAGACTGGGGAGAACGGTAAGAGAGAGTCCCATTGACTCAGATACACACTGGTCCTGGGGATAGACTGGGGAGAAAGGTCACAGAGTGTCCCATTGACTCAGATAAACACTGGTCCTGGGGATAGACTGGGCAGAAAGGTCAGAGAGTCCCATTGACTCAGATACACACTGGTCCTGGGGGTCTGGGGAGAAAGGTCAGAGAGAGTCCAATTGACTCAGGTACACACGGGTCCTGGGGGACTGGGGAGAAAGATCAGAGAGAGTCCCATTGACTCAGATACACACTGCTCCTGGGGGACTGGGGAGAAAGGTCAGATAATCCCATTGACTCAGATACACACTGGTCCTGGGGGTCTGGGGAGAAAGGTCAGAGAGAGTCCCATTGACTCAGATACACACTGGTCCTGGGGGACTGGGGAGAAAGTTCAGCGAGAGTCCCATTGACTCAGGTACACACTGGTCCTGGGGGACTGCGGAGAAAGATCAGAGAGAGTCCGATTGACTCAGATGCACAGGTCCTGGGGGAGTGGGGAGAAAGCTCAGAGAGATTCCCATTGACTCAGGTACACACTGGTCATGGGGATAGACTGGGGAGAAAGGTCAGAGAGAACCCCATTGACTCAGATACACACTAGTCCTGGGGGACCGGGGAGAAAGGTCAGAGAGAGACCCATTGACTCAGATACACACTGGTCCTGGGGGACTGGGGAGAAAGATCAGAGAGAGTCCCATTGACTCAGATACACACTGGTCCTTGGGATAGACTGGGGAGAAAGTTCAGAGAGAGTCCCATTGACTCAGAGAAACACTGGTCCTGGGGATAGACTGGGGAGAAAGGTCAGAGAGAGTCACATTGACACAGATAAACACCGGTCATGGGGATAGACTGGGGAGAAAGGTCAGAGAGAGTCCCATTGACTCAGATACACTCTGGTCCTGGGGGACTGGGGAGAAAGGTCAGAGAGAGTCCCATTGACTCAGATAAACACTGGTCCTGGGGATAGACTGGGGAGAATGGTCAGAGGGAGTCCCACTGATTCAGATACACACTGGTCCTTGGGATAGATTGGGAGAAAGGTCAGAGAGAGTCCCATTGAATCAGATATACACTGGTCCTGGGGATAGACTGGGGAGAAAGGTCAGAGAGAGTCCCATTGACTCAGATACACACTGGTCCTGGGGGACTGGGGAGAAAGGTCAGAGAGAGTCCCATTGACTCAGATACACTCTGGACCTGGGGGATTGGGGAGAAAGATCAGAGAGAGTCCCATGGACTCAGATACACTCTCGTCCTGGGGGACTTGGGAGAAAGGTCAGAGAGAGTCCCATTGACTCAGATACACACTGGTCCTGGGGATAGACTGGGGAGAAAGGTCAGAGAGAGTCCCATTGACTCAGATACACACTGGTCCTGGGGGATAGACTGGGGAGAAAGGTCAGAGAGTCCCATTGACTCAGATACACACTGGTCCTGGGGGCTATACTGGAGAGAAAAGTCAGTGAGATTCCCATTGACTCAGATAAACACTGGTCCTGGGGATAGACTGGGGAGAAACGTCAGAGAGAGTCCCATTGACTCAGATAGACACTGGTCCTGGGGGACTGGGGAGAAATGTCATAGAGAGTCCCATTGACTCAGGTACACACTGGTCCTGGGGATAGACAGGGTGAAAGTTCAGAGAGAGTCCCATTGACTCAGATACACGTTGGTCCTGGGGATAGACTGGGGAGAAAGGTCAGAGAGATTCCCATTGACTCAGATACACACTGGTCCTGGGGGATAGACTGTGGAGAAAGGTTAGAGAGTCCCATTGACTCAGATACACACAGGTCCTGGGGGATATACTGGGGAGAATGGTCACAGAGATTCCCATTGACTCAGATAAATACTGGTCCTGGGGATAGACTGGGGAGAAACGTCAGAGAGAGTCCCATTGACTCAGATACACACTGGTCCTGGGGGACAGGGGAGAAAGTTCAGAGAGAGTCCCATTGACTCAGATACACACTGGTCCTGGGGATAGACTGGGGAGAAAGGTAAGAGAGAGTCCCATTGACTCAGATACACACTGGTCCTGGGGATAGACTGGGGAGAAAAGTAAGAGAGAGTCCCATTGACTCAGATACACACTGGCCCTGGGGATAGACTGGGGAGAAAGGTCAGAGAGTCCCATTGACTCAGATACACACTGGTCCTGGGGGTCTGGGTAGAAAAATCAGAGCGAGTCCCATTGACGCAGATACATACTTTTCCTGGGGGACTGGGGAGAAAGGTCAGAGAGAGTCCGATTGACTCAGATACAAACAGGTCCTTGGGGACTGGGGATAAAAGGTCAGAGCGATTCCCATTGACTCAGGTACACACTGGTCATGGGGATAGACTGGGGAGAAAGGTCAGAGAGAATCCCATTGATCAGATACACACTAGTCCTGGGGGACTGGGGAGAAAGGTCAGAGAGAGACCCATTGACTCAGATACACACGATTCCTGGGGGACTGGGGAGAAAGGTCAGAGAGAGTCCCATTGACACAGATAAACACCGGTCATGGGGATAGACTGGGGCGAAAGGTCAGAGAGAGTCCCATTGACTCAGATACACTCTGGTCCTGGGGATCGACTGGGGAGAAATGTCAGAGAGAGTCCCATTGACTCAGATAAACACTGGTCCTGGGGATAGACTGGGGAGAAACGTCAGAGACAGTCCCATTGACTCAGATACACACTGGTCCTGGGGGACTGGGGAGAAAGGTCAGAGAGAGTCCCATTGACTCAGATATACACTGGTCCTGGGGATAGACTGGGGAGAAAGGTCAGAGAGAGTCCCATTGACTCAGATACATACTGGTCCTGGGGGACTGGGGAGAAAGGTCAGAGAGAGTCCCATTGACTCAGATACACTCTGGTCCTGGGGGACTGGGGAGAAAGATCAGAGAGAGTCCCATTGACTCAGATACACTCTCGTCCTGGGGGACATGGGAGAAAGCTCAGAGAGAGTCCCATTGACTCAGATACACACTGGTCCTGGGGGATATTCTGGGGGGAACGGTCAGAGAGACTCCCATTGACTCAGATAAACACTGGTCCTGGGGATAGACTGGGGAGAAAGCTCAGAGAGATGCCCATTGACTCAGATTCACAATGGTGCTGGGGGACAGGGGAGAAAGGTCAGGGAGAGTACCATTGACTCAGATACACACTGGTCCTGGGGATCGACTGGGGAGAAAGGTCAGAGGAGTCCCATTGAGTCAGATAAACACTGGTCCTGGGGATAGACTGGGGAGAAAGGTCAGAGAGAGTCCCATTGAGTCAGATAAACACCGGTCATGGGGATAGACTGGGGAGAAAGGTCAGAGAGAGTCCCATTGACTCAGATACACTCTGTTCCTGGGGGACTGGGGAGAAAGGTCAGAGAGAGTCCCATTGACTCAGATATACACTGGTCCTGGGGATAGACTGGGGAGAAAGGTCAGAGAGAGTCCCATTGACTCAGATACACACTGGTCCTGGGGGACTGGGGAGAAAGGTCAGAGAGAGTCCCATTGACTCAGATACAAACTGGTCCTGGGGGACTGGGGAGAAAGATCAGCGAGAGTCCCATTGAATCAGATACACTCTCGTCCTGGGGACGGGGGAGAAACTTCAGAGAGAGTCCCATTGACTCAGATACACTCTGGTCCTGGGGGACTGGGGAGAAAGGTCAGAGAGTGTCCCATTGACTCAGATAAACACTGGTCCTGGGGATAGACTGGGCAGAAAGGTCAGAGAGTCCCATTGACACAGATACACACTGGTCCTGGGGGTCTGGGGAGAAAGGTCAGAGAGAGTCCCAACTCAGATACACACTGGTCCTGGGGGACTGGGGAGAAAGATCAGAGAGAGTCCCATTGACTCAGATACACACTGGTCCTGGGGATAGACTGGGGAGAACGGTAAGAGAGAGTCCCATTGACTCAGATACACACTGGTCCTGGGGGACTGGGGAGAAAGATCAGAGAGAGTCCCATTGACTCAGATACACACTGCTCCTGGGGGACTGAGGAGAAAGGTCAGATAATCCCATTGACTCAGATACACACTGGTCCTGGAGGTCTGGGGAGAAAGGTCAGAGAGAGTCCCATTGACTCAGATACACACTGGTCCTGTGGGACTGGGGAGAAAGTTCAGCGAGAGTCCCATTGACTCAGGTACACACTGGTCCTGGGGGACTGCGGAGAAAGATCAGAGAGAGTCCGATTGACTCAGATGCACAGGTCCTGGGGGAGTCGGGAGAAAGCTCAGAGAGATTCCCATTGACTCAGGTACACACTGGTCATGGGGTTAGACTGGGGAGAAAGGTCAGAGAGAACCCCATTGACTCAGATACACACTAGTCCTGGGGGACCGAGGATAAAGGTCAGAGAGAGACCCATTGACTCAGATACACACTGGTCCTGGGGTACTGGGGAGAAAGATCACAGAGAGTCCCATTGACTCAGATACACACTGGTCCTGGGGATAGACTGGGGAGAAAGTTCAGAGAGAGTCCCATTGACTCAGCTAAACACTGGTCCAGGGGATAGACTGGGGAGAAAGGTCAGAGAGAGTCCCATTGGCACAGATAAACACCGGTCATGGGGATAGACTGGGGAGAAAGGTCAGAGAGAGTCCCATTGACTCAGATACACTCTGGTCCTGGGGGACTGGGGAGAAAGGTCAGAGAGAGTCCCATTGACTCAGATAAACATTGGTCCTGGGTATAGACTGGGGAGAATGGTCAGAGGGAGTCCCACTGATTCAGATAAACACTGGTCCTTGGGATAGATTGGGAGAAAGGTCAGAGAGAGTCCCATTGAATCAGATATACACTGGTCCTGGGGATAGACTGGGGAGAAAGGTCAGAGAGAGTCCCATTGACTCAGATACACACTGGTCCTGGGGGACTGGGGAGAAAGCTCAGAGAGAGTCCCATTGACTCAGATACACTCTGGTCCTGGGGGACTGGGGAGAAAGATCAGAGAGAGTCCCATGAACTCAGATACACTCTCGTCCTGGGGGATATGGGAGAAAGGTCAGAGAGAGTCCCATTGACTCAGATACACTCTGGTCCTGGGGGACTGGGGAGAAAGGTCAGAGAGAGTCCCATTGACTCACATACACACTGGTCCTGGGGATAGACTGGGGAGAAAGGTCAGAGAGAGTCCCATTGACTCAGATACACACTGTTCCTGGGGGATAGACTGGGGAGAAAGGTCAGAGAGTCCCATTGACTCAGATACACACTGGTCCTGGGGGTCTGGGGAGAAAAGTCAGTGAGATTCCCATTGACTCAGATAAACACTGGTCCTGGGGATAGACTGGGGAGAAACGTCAGAGAGAGTCCCATTGACCCAGGTAGACACAGGTCCTGGGGGACTGGGGAGAAATGTCATAGAGAGGCCAATTGACTCAGGTACACACTGGTCCTGGGGATAGACAGGGTGAAAGTTCAGAGAGAGTCCCATTGACTCAGATACACGTTGGTCCTGGGGATAGACTGGGGAGAAAGGTCAGAGAGAGTCCCATTGACTCAGATACACACTGGTCCTGGTGGACTGGGGAGAAAGTTCAGAGAGAGTCCCATTGACTCAGATACACACTGGTCCTGGGGATAGACTGGGGAGAAAGGTAAGAGAGAGATCCATTGACTCAGATACACACTGGTCCTGGGGATAGACAGGGGAGAAAGGTCAGAGAGTGTCCCATTGACTCAGATAAACACTGGTCCTGGGGATAGACTGGGGAGAAAGGTCAGAGAGTCCCATTGACTCAGATACACACTGGTCCTGGGGGTCTGTGGAGAAAGGTCAGAGAGAGTCCCATTGACTCAATACACACTGGTCCTGCGGGACTGGGGAGAAAGGTCAGAGAGAGTCCCATTGATTCAGGTACACACTGGCCCTGGGGGACTGGGGAGAAAGATCAGAGAGAGTCCCATTGACTCAGATACACACTGGTCCTGGGGGACTGGGGAGAAAGGTCAGAGAGTCCCATTGACTCAGATACACATTGGTCCTGTGGGTCTGGGGAGAAAGGACAGAGAGAGTCCCATTGACTCAGATACACACCTGTCCTGGGGGACTGGGGAGAAAGTTCAGAGAGCGTCCCATTGACTCAGGTACACACTGGTCCTGGGGACTGGGGAGAATGATCAGAGAGAATCCCATTGACTCAGATACACACAGGTCCTGGGGGACTGGGGAGAAAGGTCAGAGAGATTCCCATTGACTCAGGTACACACTGGTAATGGGGATAGACTGGGGAGAAAGGTCATAGAGAGCCCCATTGACTCAGATACACACTAGTCCTGGGGGACTGGGGAGAAAGGTCAGAGAGAGACCCATTCACTCAGATACACACTGGTCCTGGGGGACTGGGGAGAAAGGTCAGAGAGAGTCCCATTGACTCAGATACACACTGGTCCTGGGGGACTGGGAAGAAAGGTCAGAGAGAGTCCAATTGACACAGATACACTCTAGTCCGTGGGGACTGGGGAGAAAGTTCAGAGAGAGTCCCATTGACTCAGGGACACACTGGTCCTGGGGATAGACAGGGTGAAAGTTCAGAGAGAGTCCCATTGACTCAGATAAACGTTGGTCCTGGGGATAGACTGGGGAGAAAGGTCGGAGAGAGTCCCATTGACTCAGATACACACTGGTCCTGGGGGACTGGGGAGAAAGTTCAGAGAGAGTCCCATTGACTCAGATACACACTGGTCCTGGGGGTAGACTGGGGAGAAAGGTAAGAGAGAGTCCCATTGACTCAGATACACACTGGTCCTGGGGATAGAATGGGGAGAAAGGTCAGAGAGTGTCCCATTGACTCAGATAAACACTGGTCCTGGGGATAGACTGGGGAGAAAGGTCAGAGAGTCCCATTGACTTAGATACACACTGGTCCTGTGGGTCTGGGGAGAAAGGTCAGAGAGAGTCCCATTGACACAGATAAACACCGGTCATGGGGATAGACTGGGGAGAAAGGTCAGAGAGAGTCCCATTGACTCAGATACACTCTGGTCCTGCGGGACTGGGGAGAAAGGTCAGAGAGAGTCCCATTGACTCAGACAAACACTGGTCCTGGGGAATGACTGGGGAGAAAGGTCAGAGGGAGTCCCACTGATTCAGATACACACTGATCCTGGGGATAGACTGGGGATAAAGGTAAGAAAGAGTGCCATTGATTCAGATATACACTGGTCCTGGGGATAGACTGGGGAGAAACGTCAGAGAGAGTCCCATTGACTCAGATACACACTGGTCCTGGGGGACTGGGGAGAAAGGTCAGAGAGAGTCCCATTGACTCAGATACACTCTGGTCCTGGGGGACTGCGGAGAAAGATCAGAGAGAGTCCCATTGACTCAGATAGACTCTCGTCCTGGGGGACTGGGGAGAAAGGTCAGAGAGAGTCCCATTGACTCAGATACACTCTGGTCCTGGGGGACTGGGGAGAAAGGTCAGAGAGAGTCCCATTGACTCAGATACACACTGGTCCTGGGGATAGACTGGGGAGAAAGGTCAGAGAGAGTCCCATTGACTCAAATACACACTGGTCCTGGAGGATAGACTGGGGAGAAAAGTCAGAGAGAGTCCCATTGACTCAGATACACACTGGTACTGGGGATAGACTGGGGAGAAAGGTAAGAGAGAGTCCCATTGACTCAGATACACACTGGTCCTGGGGATAGACTGGGGAGAAAGGTCAGAGAGTGTCCCATTGACTCAGATAAACACTGGTCCTGGGGATAGACTGGGGAGAAAGGTCAGAGAGTCCCATTGACTCAGATACACACTGGTCCTGGGGGTCTGGGGAGAAAGGTCAGAGAGAGTCCCATTGACACAGATAAACACCGGTCATGGGGATAGACTGGGGAGAAAGGTCAGAGTGAGTCCCATTGACTCAGATACACTCTGGTCCTGGGGGACTGGGGAGAAAGGTCAGAGAGAGTCCCATTGACTCAGATAAACACTGGTCCTGGGTATAGACTGGGGAGAATGGTCAGAGGGAGTCCCACTGATTCAGATACACACTGGTCCTTGGGATAGATTGGGAGAAATGTCAGAGAGATTCCCAATGAATCAGATATACACTGGTCCTGGGGATAGACTGGGGAGAAAGGTCAGAGAGAGTCCCATTGACTCAGATACACACTGGTCCTGGGGGACTGGGGAGAAAGGTCAGAGAGAGTCCTATTGACTCAGATACACTCTGGTCCTGGGGGACTGGGGAGAAAGATCAGAGAGAGTCCCATGGACTCAGATACACTCTCGTCCTGGGGGACTTGGGAGAAAGGTCAGAGAGAGTCCCATTGACTCAGATACACTCTGGTCCTGGGGGACTGGGGAGAAAGTTCAGAGAGAGTCCCATTGACTCAGATACACACTGGTCCTGGGGATAGACTGGGGAGAAAGGTCAGGGAGAGTCCCATTGACTCAGATACACACTGGTCCTGGGGTATAGACTGGGGAGAAAGGTCAGAGAGAGTCCCATTGACTCAGACAAACACTGGTCCTGGGGATAGACTGGGGAGAAAGGTCAGAGGGAGTCCCACTGATTCAGATACACACTGATCCTGGGGATAGACTGGGGATAAAGGTCAGAGAGAGAGCCATTGACTCAGGTACACACTGGTCCTGGGGATAGACAGGGTGAAAGTTCAGAGAGAGTCCCATTGACTCAGATACACGTTGATCCTGGGGATAGACTGGGGAGAAAGGTCAGAGAGTGTCCCATTGACTCAGATGCACACTGGTCCTGGGGGACTGGGGAGAAAGTTCAGAGAGAGTCCCATTGACTCAGATACACACTGGTCCTGGGGATTGACTGGGGAGAAAGGTAAGAGAGAGTCCCATTGACTCAGATACACACTGGTCCTGGGGATAGACTGGGGAGAACGGTCAGAGAGTGTCCCATTGACTCAGATAAACACTGGTCCTGGGGATAGACTGCGGAGAAAGGTCAGAGAGTCCCATTGACTCAGAGACACACTGGTCCTGGGTGTCTGGGGAGAAAGATCAGAGAGAGTCCCATTGACTCAGATACACACTGGTCCTGCGGGACTGGGGAGAAAGGTCAGAGAGAGTCCCATTGATTCAGGTACACACTGGTCCTGGGGGACTAGGGAGAAAGATCAGAGAGAGTCCCATTGACCCAGATACACACTGGTCCTGGGGGACTGGGGAGAAAGGTCAGAGTCCCATTGACTCAGATACAAATTGGTCCTGGGGGTCTGGGGAGAAAGGACAGAGAGAGTCCCATTGACTCAGATACACACTGGTCCTGGGGGACTGGGGAGAAAGTTCAGAGAGAGTCCCATTGACTCAGGTACACACTGGTCCTGGGGGACTGGGGAGAATGATCAGAGAGAGTCCCATTGACTCAGACACACAGGTCCTGGGGGACTGTGGAGAAAGGTCAGAGAGATTCCCATTGACTCAGGTACACACCGGTCATGGGGATAGAGTGGGGAGAAAGGTCAGAGAGAGTCCCATTGACTCAGATACACTCTGGTCCTAGGGGACTGATGAGAAAGATCAGAGAGAGACCCATTGACTCAGATAAACACTGGTCCTGGGTATAGACTGGGGAGAATAGTCAGAGGGAGTCCCACTGATTCAGATACACACTGGTCCTTGGGATAGATTGGGAGAAAGGTCAGAGAGAGTCCCATTGAATCAGATATACACTGGTCCTGGGGATAGACTGGGGAGAAAGGTCAGAGAGAGTCCCATTGACTCAGATACACACTGGTCCTGGGGGACTGGGGAGAAAGGTCAGAGAGAGTCCCATTGACTCAGATACACTCTGGTCCTGGGGGACTGGGGAGAAAGATCAGAGAGAGTCCCATGGACTCAGACACACTCTCGTCCAAGGGGACTTGGGAGAAAGGTCAGAGAGAGTCCCATTGACTCAGATACACTCTGGTCCTGGGGGACTGGGGAGAAAGGTCAGAGAGAGTCCCATTGACTCAGATACACACTGGTCCTGGGGATAGACTGGGGAGAAAGGTCAGAGAGAGTCCCATTGACTCAGACAAACACTGCTCCTGGGGATAGACTGGGGAGAAAGGTCAGAGGGAGTCCCACTGATTCAGATACACACTGATCCTGGGGATAGACTGGGGATAAAGGTCAGAGAGAGAGCCATTGACTCAGGTACACACTGGTCCTGGGGATAGACAGGGTGAAAGTTCAGAGAGAGTCCCATTGACTCAGATACACGTTGATCCTGGGGATAGACTGGGGAGAAAGGTCAGAGAGTGTCCCATTGACTCAGATACACACTGGTCCTGGGGGACTGGGGAGAAAGTTCAGAGAGAGTCCCATTGACTCAGATACACGTTGATCCTGGGGATAGACTGGGGAGAAAGGTCAGAGAGTGTCCCATTGACTCAGATAGACTCTCGTCCTGGGGGACTGGGGAGAAAGGTCAGAGAGAGTCCCATTGACTCAGATACACTCTGGTAATGGGGGACTGGGGAGAAAGGTCAGAGAGAGTCCCATTGACTCAGATACACACTGGTCCTGGGGATAGACTGGGGAGAAAGGTCAGAGAGAGTCCCATTGACTCAAATACACACTGGTCCTGGAGGATAGACTGGGGAGAAAAGTCAGAGAGAGTCCCATTGACTCAGATACACACTGGTACTGGGGATAGACTGGGGAGAAAGGTAAGAGAGAGTCCCATTGACTCAGATACACACTGGTCCTGGGGATAGACTGGGGAGAAAGGTCAGAGAGTGTCCCATTGACTCAGATAAACACTGGTCCTGGGGATAGACTGGGGAGAAAGGTCAGAGAGTCCCATTGACTCAGATACACACTGGTCCTGGGGGTCTGGGGAGAAAGGTCAGAGAGAGTCCCATTGACACAGATAAACACCGGTCATGGGGATAGACTGGGGAGAAAGGTCAGAGTGAGTCCCATTGACTCAGATACACTCTGGTCCTGGGGGACTGGGGAGAAAGGTCAGAGAGAGTCCCATTGACTCAGATAAACACTGGTCCTGGGTATAGACTGGGGAGAATGGTCAGAGGGAGTCCCACTGATTGAGATACACACTGGTCCTTGGGATAGATTGGGAGAAATGTCAGAGAGATTCCCAATGAATCAGATATACACTGGTCCTGGGGATAGACTGGGGAGAAAGGTCAGAGAGAGTCCCATTGACTCAGATACACACTGGTCCTGGGGGACTGGGGAGAAAGGTCAGAGAGAGTCCGATTGACTCAGATACACTCTGGTCCTGGGGGACTGGGGAGAAAGATCAGAGAGAGTCCCATGGACTCAGATACACTCTCGTCCTGGGGGACTTGGGAGAAAGGTCAGAGAGAGTCCCATTGACTCAGATACACTCTGGTCCTGGGGGACTGGGGAGAAAGTTCAGAGAGAGTCCCATTGACTCAGATACACACTGGTCCTGGGGATAGACTGGGGAGAAAGGTCAGGGAGAGTCCCATTGACTCAGATACACACTGGTCCTGGGGTATAGACTGGGGAGAAAGGTCAGAGAGAGTCCCATTGACTCAGACAAACACTGGTCCTGGGGATAGACTGGGGAGAAAGGTCAGAGGGAGTCCCACTGATTCAGATACACACTGATCCTGGGGATAGACTGGGGATAAAGGTCAGAGAGAGAGCCATTGACTCAGGTACACACTGGTCCTGGGGATAGACAGGGTGAAAGTTCAGAGAGAGTCCCATTGACTCAGATACACGTTGATCCTGGGGATAGACTGGGGAGAAAGGTCAGAGAGTGTCCCATTGACTCAGATACACACTGGTCCTGGGGGACTGGGGAGAAAGTTCAGAGAGAGTCCCATTGACTCAGATACACACTGGTCCTGGGGATTGACTGGGGAGAAAGGTAAGAGAGAGTCCCATTGACTCAGATACACACTGGTCCTGGGGATAGACTGGGGAGAACGGTCAGAGAGTGTCCCATTGACTCAGATAAACACTGGTCCTGGGGATAGACTGCGGAGAAAGTTCAGAGAGTCCCATTGACTCAGAGACACACTGGTACTGGGTGTCTGGGGAGAAAGATCAGAGAGAGTCCCATTGACTCAGATACACACTGGTCCTGCGGGACTGGGGAGAAAGGTCAGAGAGAGTCCCATTGATTCAGGTACACACTGGTCCTGGGGGACTAGGGAGAAAGATCAGAGAGAGTCCCATTGACCCAGATACACACTGGTCCTGGGGGACTGGGGAGAAAGGTCAGAGTCCCATTGACTCAGATACAAATTGGTCCTGGGGGTCTGGGGAGAAAGGACAGAGAGAGTCCCATTGACTCAGATACACACTGGTCCTGGGGGACTGGGGAGAAAGTTCAGAGAGAGTCCCATTGACTCAGGTACACACTGGTCCTGGGGGACTGGGGAGAATGATCAGAGAGAGTCCCATTGACTCAGACACACAGGTCCTGGGGGACTGTGGAGAAAGGTCAGAGAGATTCCCATTGACTCAGGTACACACCGGTCATGGGGATAGAGTGGGGAGAAAGATCAGAGAGAGTCCCATTGACTCAGATACACTCTGGTCCTAGGGGACTGATGAGAAAGATCAGAGAGAGACCCATTGACTCAGATAAACACTGGTCCTGGGTATAGACTGGGGAGAATGGTCAGAGGGAGTCCCACTGATTCAGATACACACTGGTCCTTGGGATAGATTGGGAGAAAGGTCAGAGAGAGTCCCATTGAATCAGATATACACTGGTCCTGGGGATAGACTGGGGAGAAAGGTCAGAGAGAGTCCCATTGACTCAGATACACACTGGTCCTGGGGGACTGGGGAGAAAGGTCAGAGAGAGTCCCATTGACTCAGATACACTCTGGTCCTGGGGGACTGGGGAGAAAGATCAGAGAGAGTCCCATGGACTCAGACACACTCTCGTCCAAGGGGACTTGGGAGAAAGGTCAGAGAGAGTCCCATTGACTCAGATACACTCTGGTCCTGGGGGACTGGGGAGAAAGGTCAGAGAGAGTCCCATTGAATCAGATACACACTGGTCCTGGGGATAGACTGGGGAGAAAGGTCAGAGAGAGTCCCATTGACTCAGACAAACACTGCTCCTGGGGATAGACTGGGGAGAAAGGTCAGAGGGAGTCCCACTGATTCAGATACACACTGATCCTGGGGATAGACTGGGGATAAAGGTCAGAGAGAGAGCCATTGACTCAGGTACACACTGGTCCTGGGGATAGACAGGGTGAAAGTTCAGAGAGAGTCCCATTGACTCAGATACACGTTGATCCTGGGGATAGACTGGGGAGAAAGGTCAGAGAGTGTCCCATTCACTCAGATACACACTGGTCCTGGGGGACTGGGGAGAAAGTTCAGAGAGAGTCCCATTGACTCAGATACACACTGGTCCTGGGGATAGACTGGGGAGAAAGGTAAGAGAGAGTCCCATTGACTCAGATACACACTGGTCCTGGGGATAGACTGGGGAGAACGGTCAGAGAGTGTCCCATTGACTCAGATAAACACTGGTCCTGGGGATAGACTGCGGAGAAAGGTCAGAGAGTCCCATTGACTCAGATACACACTGGTCCTGGGGGACTGGGGAGAAAGGTCAGAGAGAGTCCCATTGACTCAGATACACACTGGTCCTGGGTGTCTGGGGAGAAAGATCAGAGAGAGTCCCATTGACTCAGATACACACTGGTCCTGCGGGACTGGGGAGAAAGGTCAGAGAGAGTCCCATTGATGCAGGTACACACTGGTCCTGGGGGACTAGGGAGAAAGATCAGAGAGAGTCCCATTGACCCAGATACACACTGGTCCTGGGGGACTGGGGAGAAAGGTCAGAGTCCCATTCACTCAGATACAAATTGGTCCTGGGGGTCTGGGGAGAAAGGACAGAGAGAGTCCCATTGACTCAGATACACACTGGTCCTGGGGGACTGGAGAGAAAGTTCAGAGAGAGTCCCATTGACTCAGGTACACACTGGTCCTGGGGGACTGGGGAGAATGATCAGAGAGAGACCCATTGACTCAGACACACAGGTCCTGGGGGACTGTGGAGAAAGGTCAGAGAGATTCCCATTGACTCAGGTACACACCGGTCATGGGGATAGACTGGGGAGAAAGGTCAGAGAGAGTCCCATTGACTCAGATACACTCTGGTCCTGGGGGACTGGGGAGAAAGATCAGAGAGAGTCCCATTGACTCAGATAAACACTGGTCCTGGGTATAGACTGGGGAGAATGGTCAGAGGGAGTCCCACTGATTCAGATACACACTGGTCCTTGGGATAGATTGGGAGAAAGGTCAGAGAGAGTCCCATTGAATCAGATATACACTGGTCCTGGGGATAGACTGGGGAGAAAGGTCAGAGAGAGTCCCATTGACTCAGATACACACTGGTCCTGGGGGACTGTGGAGAAAGGTCAGAGAGAGTCCCATTGACTCAGATACACACTGGTCCTGGGGATAGACTGGGGAGAAAGGTCAGAGGGAGTCCCACTGATTCAGATACACACTGATCCTGGGGATAGACTGGGGATAAAGGTCAGAGGGAGTCCCACTGATTCAGATACACACTGGTCCTTGGGATAGATTGGGAGAAAGGTCAGAGAGAGTCCCATTGAATCAGATATACACTGGTCCTGGGGATAGACTGGGGAGAAAGGTCAGAGGGAGTCCCATTGACTCAGATACACACTGGTCCTGGGGGACTGGGGAGAAAGGTCAGAGAGAGTCCCATTGACTCAGATACACTCTGGTCCTGGGGGACTGGGCAGAAAGATCAGAGAGAGTCCCATGGACTCAGATACACACTGGTCCTGGGGATAGACTGGGGAGAAAGGTCAGAGAGAGTCCCATTGACTCAGACAAACACTGCTCCTGGGGATAGACTGGGGAGAAAGGTCAGAGGGAGTCCCACTGATTCAGATACACACTGATCCTGGGGATAGACTGGGGATAAAGGTCAGAGAGAGAGCCATTGACTCAGGTACACACTGGTCCTGGGGATAGACAGAATGAAAGTTCAGAGAGAGTCCCATTGACTCAGATACACGTTGATCCTGGGGATAGACTGGGGAGAAAGGTCAGAGAGTGTCCCATTGACTCAGATACACACTGGTCCTGGGGGACTGGGGAGAAAGTTCAGAGAGAGTCCCATTGACTCAGATACACACTGGTCCTGGGGATAGACTGGGGAGAAAGGTAAGAGAGAGTCCCATTGACTCAGATACACACTGGTCCTGGGGATAGACTGGGGAGAACGGTCAGAGAGTGTCCCATTGACTCAGATAAACACTGGTCCTGGGGATAGACTGCGGAGAAAGGTCAGAGAGTCCCATTGACTCAGATACACACTGGTCCTGGGTGTCTGGGGAGAAAGATCAGAGAGAGTCCCATTGACTCAGATACACACTGGTAATGGGGGACTGGGGAGAAAGGTCAGAGAGAGTCCCATTGATTCAGGTACACACTGGTCCTGGGGGACTAGGGAGAAAGATCAGAGAGAGTCCCATTGACCCAGATACACACTGGTCCTGGGGGACTGGGGAGAAAGGTCAGAGTCCCATTGACTCAGATACAAATTGGTCCTGGGGGTCTGGGGAGAAAGGACAGAGAGAGTCCCATTGACTCAGATACACACTGGTCCTGGGGGACTGGGGAGAAAGTTCAGAGAGAGTCCCATTGACTCAGGCACACACTGGTCCTGGGGGACTGGAGAGAATGATCAGAGAGAGACCCATTGACTTTGACACACAGGTCCTGGGGGACTGTGGAGAAAGGTCAGAGAGATTCCCATTGACTCAGGTACACACCGGTCATGGGGATAGACTGGGGAGAAAGGTCAGAGAGAGTCCCATTGACTCAGATACACTCTGGTCCTGGGGGACTGGGGAGAAAGATCAGAGAGAGTCCCATTGACTCAGATAACCACTGGTCCTGGGTATAGACTGGGGAGAATGGTCAGAGGGAGTCCCACTGATTCAGATACACACTGGTCCTTGGGATAGATTGGGAGAAAGGTCAGAGAGAGTCCCATTGAATCAGATATATACTGGTCCTGGGGATAGACTGGGGAGAAAGATCAGAGAGAGTCCCATTGACTCAGATACACACTGGTCCTGGGGGACTGGGGAGAAAGGTCAGAGAGAGTCCCATTGACTCAGATACACTCTGGTCCTGGGGGACTGGGCAGAAAGATCAGAGAGAGTCCCATGGACTCAGACACACTCTCGTCCTGGGGGACTTGGGAGAAAGGTCAGAGAGAGTCCCATTGACTCAGATACACTCTGGTCCTGGGGGACTGGGGAGAAAGGTCAGAGAGAGTCCCATTGACTCAGATACACACTGGTCCTGGGGATAGACTGGGGAGAAAGGTCAGAGAGAGTCCCATTGACTCAGATACACACTGGTCCTGGGGGATAGACTAGGGAGAAAGGTCAGAGAGTCCAATTGACTCAGATACACACTGGTCCTGGGGGATATACTGGGGAGAAAAGTCAGTGAGATTCCCATTGACTCAGGTACACACTGGTCCTGGGGATAGACAGAGTGAAAGTTCAGAGAGAGTCCCATGACTCAGATACACGTTGGTCCTGGGGATAGACTGGGGAGAAAGGTCAGAGAGAGTCCCATTGACTCAGATACACACTGGTCCTGGGGGACTGGGGAGAAAGTTCAGAGAGAGTCCCATTGACTCAGATACACAGTGGTCCTGGGGATAGACTGGGGAGAAAGGTAAGAGAGAGTCCCATTGACTCAGATACACACTGGTCCTGGGGATAGACTGGGGAGAAAGGTCAGAGAGTCCCATTGACTCAGATACACACTGGTCCTGGGGGTCTGGTGAGAAAGGTCAGAGAGAGTCCCATTGACTCAGATACACACTAATCCTGCGGGACTGGGGAGAAAGGTCAGAGAGAGTCCCATTGATTCAGGTACACACTGGTCCTGGGGGACTGGGGAGAAAGATCAGAGAGAGTCCCATTGACTCAGATACACACTGGTCCTGGGGGACAGGGGAGAAAGGTCAGAGAGTCCCATTGACTCAGATACACATTGGTCCTGTGGGTCTGGGGAGAAAGGACAGAGAGAGTCCCATTGACTCAGATACACACTGGCCCTGGGGGACTGGGGAGAAAGTTCAGAGAGAGTCCCATTGACTCAGGTGCACACTGGTCCTGGGGGACTGGGGAGAATGATCAGAGAGAGTCCCATTGACTCAGATACACACAGGTCCTGGGGGACTGGGGAGAAAGGTCAGAGAGATTCCCATTGACTCAGGTACACACTGGTCATGGGGATAGACTGGGGAGAAAGGTCATAGAGAGCCCCATTGACTCAGATACACACTAGTCCTGGGGGACTGGGGAGAAAGGTCAGAGAGATACCCATTGACTCAGATACACACTGGTCCTGGGGGACTGGGGAGAAAGGTCAGAGAGAGTCCCATTGACTCAGATACACACTGGTCCTGGGGGACAGGGAAGAAAGGTCAGAGAGAGTCCAATTGACTCAGATACACTCTGGTCCGTGGGGACTGGGGAGAAAGGTCAGAGAGAGTCCCATTGACTCAGGTACACACTGGTCCTGGGGATAGACAGGGTGAAAGTTCAGAGAGAGTCCCATTGACTCAGATACACGTTGGTCCTGGGGATAGACTGGGGAGAAAGGACAGAGAGAGTCCCATTGACTCAGATACACACTGGTCCTGGGGATAGACTGGGGAGAAAGGTAAGAGAGAGTCCCATTGACTCAGATACACACTGGTCCTGGGGATAGACTGGGGAGAAAGGTCAGAGAGTGTCCCATTGACTCAGATACACTCTGGTCCTGCGGGACTGGGGAGAAAGGTCAGAGAGAGTCCCATTGACTCAGACAAACACTGGTCCTGGGGATCGACTGGGGAGAAAAGTCAGAGGGAGTCCCACTGATTCAGATACACACTGGTCCTGGGGATAGACTGGGGATAAAGGTCAGAGAGAGTGCCATTGACTCAGATATACACTGGTCCTGGGGATAGACTGGGGAGAAATGTCAGAGAGAGTCCCATTGACTCAGATACACAATGGTCCTGGGGGACTGGGGAGAAAGGTCAGAGAGAGTCCCATTGACTCAGATACACTCTGGTCCTGGGGGACTGGGGAGAAGATCAGAGACAGTCCCATTGACTCAGATACACTCTCGTCCTGGGGGACTGGGGAGAAAGGTCAGAGAGAGTTCCATTGACTCAGATACACTCTGGTCCTGGGGGACTGGGGAGAAAGGTCAGAGAGAGTCCCATTGACTCAGATACACACTGGTCCTGGGGATAGACTGGGGAGAAAGGTCAGAGAGAGTCCCATTGACTCAGATACACACTGGTCCTGGGGGATAGACTGGGGAGAAAAGTCAGAGAGAGTCCCATTGACTCAGATACACACAGGTCCTGGGGGACTGGGGAGAAAGATCAGAGAGAGTCCCATTGACTCAGATACACACTGGTCCTGCGGGACTGGGGAGAAAGGTCAGAGAGAGTCCCATTGATTCAGGTACACACTGGTCCTGGGGGACTGGGGAGAAAGATCAGAGAGAGTCCCATTGACCCAGATACACACTGGTCCTGGGGGACTGGGGAGAAAGGTCAGAGAGTCCCATTGACTCAGATACACATTGGTCCTGGGGGTCTGGGGAGAAAGGACAGAGAGAGTCCCATTGACTCAGATACATACTGGTCCTGGGGGACTGGGGAGAAAGTTCAGAGAGAGTCCCATTGACTCAGGTACATACTGGTCCTGGGGGACTGGGGAGAATGATCAGAGAGAGTCCCATTGACTCAGATACACACAGGTCCTGGGGGACTGGGGAGAAAGGTCACAGAGATTCCCATTGACTCAGGTACACACTGGTCATGGGGATAGACTGGGGAGAAAGGTCAGAGAGAGCCCCATTAATTCAGATACACACTAGTCCTGGGGGACTGGGGAGAAAGGTCAGAGAGAGACCCATTGACTCAGATACACACTGGGTCCTGGGGGACTGGGGAGAAAGGTCAGAGAGAGTCCCATTGACTCAGATACACACTGGTCCTGGGGGACTGGGAAGAAAGGTCAGAGAGAGTCCAATTGACTCAGATACACTCTGGTCCGTGGGGACTGGGGAGAAAGATCAGAGAGAGTCCCATTGACTCAGATACACTCTGGTCCTGGGGGACTGGGGAGAAAGGTCAGAGTGAGTCCCATTGACTCAGGTACACACCGGTCCTGGGGATAGACAGGGTGAAAGTTCAGAGAGAGTCCCATTGACTCAGATACACGTTGGTCCTGGGGATAGACTGGGGAGAAAGGTCAGAGAGAGTCCCATTGACTCAGATACACACTGGTCCTGGGGGACTGGGGAGAAAGTTCAGAGAGAGTCCCATTGACTCAGATACACACTGGGCCTGGGGATAGACTGGGGAGAAAGGTAAGAGAGAGTCCCATTGACACAGATACACACTGGTCCTGGGGATAGACTGGGGAGAAAGGTCAGAGAGTGTCCCATTGACTCAGATAAACACTGGTCCTGGGGATAGACTGGGGAGAAAGGTCAGAGAGTCCCATTGACTCAGATACGCACTGGTCCTGTGGGTCTGGGGAGAAATGTCAGAGAGAGTCCCATTGACACAGATAAACACCGGTCATGGGGATAGACTGGGGAGAAAGGTCAGAGAGAGTCCCATTGACTCAGATACACTCTGGTCCTGCGGGACTGGGGAGAAAGGTCAGAGAGAGTCCCATTGACTCAGATAAACACTGGTCCAAGGGATAGACTGGGGAGAAAGGTCAGAGGGCGTCCCACTGATTCAGATACACACTGGTCCTGGGGATAGACTGGGGATAAAGGTCAGAGAGAGTGCCATTGACTCAGATATACACTGGTCCTGGGGATAGACTGGAGAGAAAGGTCAGAGAGAGTCCCATTGACTCAGATACACACTGGTCCTGGGGGACTGGGGAGAAAGGTCAGAGAGATTCCCATTGACTCAGATACAATCTGGTCCTGGGGGACTGGGGAGAAAGATCAGAGAGAGTCCCATTGACTCAGATACACTCTCGTCCTGGGGGACTGGGGAGAAAGGTCAGAGAGAGTCCCATTGACTAAGATACACTCTGGTCCTGGGGGACTTGGGAGAAAGGTCAGAGAGAGTCCCATTGACGCAGATACACATTGGTCCTGGGGATAGACTGGGGAGAAAGGTCAGAGAGAGTCCCATTGACTCAGATACACACTGGTCCTGGGGGATAGTTTGGGGAGAAAAGTCAGAGAGTCCCATTGACTCAGATACACACTGGTCCTAGGGGATATACTGGGGAGAAAGGTCAGAGAGATTCCCATTGACTCAGATAAAAACTGGTCCTGGGGATAGACTGGGGAGAAACGTCAGAGAGAGTCCCATTGACTCAGATACACACTGGTCCTGGGGGACTGGGGAGAAAGTACAGAGCGAGTCCCATTGACTCAGATACACACTGGTCCTGGGGATAGACTGGGGAGAAAGGTAAGAGAGAGTCCCATTGACTCAGATACACACTGGTCATGGGGATAGACTGGGGAGAAAGGTCAGAGAGTGTCGCATTGACTCAGATAAACACTGTTCCTGGGATAGACTGTGGAGAAAGGTCAGAGTGTCCCATTGACTCAGATACACACTGGTCCTGGGGGTCTGGGGAGAAAGGTCAGAGAGAGTCCCAACTCAGATACACACTGGTCCTGGGGGACTGGGGAGAAAGGTCAGAGAGAGTCCAATTGACTCAGGTACACACCGGTCCTGGGGGACTGGGGAGAAAGATCAGAGAGAGTCCCATTGACTCAGATACACACTGCTCCTGGGGGACTGGGGAGAAAGGTCAGAGAATCCCATTGACTCAGATACACTCTGGTCCTGGGGGACTGGGGAGAAAGGTCAGAGAGAGTCCCATTGACTCAGATAAACACTGGTCCTGGGGATAGACTGGGGAGAATGGTCAGAGGGAGTCCCACTGCTTCAGATACACACTGGTCCTTGGGATAGACTGGGGAGAAAGGTCAGAGAGAGTCCCAATGACTCAGATATACACTGGTCCTGGGGATTGACTATGGAGAAAGGTCAGAGAGAGTCCCATTGACTCAGATACACACTCGTCCTGGGGGACTGGGGAGAAAGGTCAGAGAGAGTCCCATTGACTCAGATACACTCTGGTCCTGGGGGACTGGGGAGAAAGATCAGAGCGAGTCCCATTGACTCAGATACACTCTCGTCCTGGGGGACTTGGGAGAAAGGTCAGAGAGAATCCCATTGACTCAGATACACTCTGGTCCTGGGGGACTGGGGAGAAAGGTCAGAGAGAGTCACATTGACTCAGATACACTCTGGTCCTGGGGGACTGGGGAGAAAGATCAGAGAGAGTCCATTGACTCAGATACACTCTCGTCCTGGGGGACTGGGGAGAAAGGTCAGAGAGAGTCCCATTGACTCAGATACACACTGGTCCTGGGGATAGACTGGGGAGAAAGTTCAGAGAGAGTCCCATTGACTCAGATACACACTGGTCCTGGGGGATAGACTGTGGAGAAAGGTTTGAGAGTCCCATTGACTCAGATACACACTGGTCCTGGGGGATATACTGGGGAGAATGGTCAGAGAGATTCCTATTGACTCAGATAAACACTGGTCCTGGGGATAGACTGGGGAGAAACGTCAGAGAGAGTCCCATTGACTCAGGTACATACTGGTCCTGGGGGACTGGGGAGAATGATCAGAGAGAGTCCCATTGACTCAGATACACACAGGTCCTGGGGGACTGGGGAGAAAGGTCAGAGAGATTCCCATTGACTCAGGTACACACTGGTCATGGGGATAGACTGGGGAGAAAGGTCAGAGAGAGCCCCATTAATTCAGATACACACTAGTCCTGGGGGACTGGGGAGAAAGGTCAGAGAGAGACCCATTGACTCAGATACACACTGGGTCCTGGGGGACTGGGGAGAAAGGTAAGAGAGAGTCCCATTGACTCAGATACACACTGGTCCTGGGGGACTGGTGAGAAAGGTCAGAGAGAGTCCAATTGACTCAGATACACTCTGGTCCGTGGGGACTGGGGAGAAAGATCAGAGGGAGTCCCATTGACTCAGATACACTCTGGTCCTGGGGGACTGGGGAGAAAGGTCAGAGAGAGTCCCATTGACTCAGGTACACACTGGTCCTGGGGATAGACAGGGTGAAAGTTCAGAGAGAGTCCCATTGACTCAGATACACGTTGGTCCTGGGGATAGACTGGGGAGAAAGGTCAGAGAGAGTCCCATTGACTCAGATACACACTGGTCCTGGGGGACTGGGGAGAAAGTTCAGAGAGAGTCCCATTGACTCAGATACACACTGGGCCTGGGGATAGACTGGGGAGAAAGGTAAGAGAGAGTCCCATTGACACAGATACACACTGGTCCTGGGGATAGACTGGGGAGAAAGGTCAGAGAGTGTCCCATTGACTCAGATAAACACTGGTCCTGGGGATAGACTGGGGAGAAAGGTCAGAGAGTCCCATTGACTCAGATACACACTAGTCCTGGGGGTCTGGGGAGAAATGTCAGAGAGAGTCCCATTGACACAGATAAACACCGGTCATGGGGACAGACTGGGGAGAAAGGTCAGAGAGAGTCCCATTGACTCAGATACACTCTGGTCCTGCGGGACTGGGGAGAAAGGTCAGAGAGAGTCCCATTGACTCAGATAAACACTGGTCCAAGGGATAGACTGGGGAGAAAGGTCAGAGGGCGTCCCACTGATTCAGATACACACTGGTCCTGGGGATAGACTGGGGATAAAGGTCAGAGAGAGTGCCATTGACTCAGATATACACTGGTCCTGGGGATAGACTGGAGAGAAAGGTCAGAGAGAGTCCCATTGACTCAGATACACACTGGTCCTGGGGGACTGGGGAGAAAGGTCAGAGAGCGTCCCATTGACTCAGATACAATCTGGTCCTGGGGGTCTGGGGAGAAAGATCAGAGAGAGTCCCATTGACTCAGATACACTCTCGTCCTGGGGGACTGGGGAGAAAGGTCAGAGAGAGTCCCATTGACTAAGATACACTCTGGTCCTGGGGGACTTGGGAGAAAGGTCAGAGAGAGTCCCATTGACGCAGATACACATTGGTCCTGGGGATAGACTGGGGAGAAAGGTCAGAGAGAGTCCCATTGACTCAGATACACACTGGTCCTGGGGGATAGTCTGGGGAGAAAAGTCAGAGAGTCCCATTGACTCAGATACACACTGGTCCTAGGGGATATACTGGGGAGAAAGGTCAGAGAGATTCCCATTGACTCAGATAAAAACTGGTCCTGGGGATAGACTGGGGAGAAACGTCAGAGAGAGTCCCATTGACTCAGATACACACTGGTCCTGGGGGACTGGGGAGAAAGTACAGAGCGAGTCCCATTGACTCAGATACACACTGGTCCTGGGGATAGACTGGGGAGAAAGGTAAGAGAGAGTCCCATTGACTCAGATACACACTGGTCATGGGGATAGACTGGGGAGAAAGGTCAGAGAGTGTCGCATTGACTCAGATAAACACTGTTCCTGGGATAGACTGTGGAGAAAGGTCAGAGAGTCCCATTGACTCAGATACACACTGGTCCTGGGGGTCTGGGGAGAAAGGTCAGAGAGAGTCCCAACTCAGATACACACTGGTCCTGGGGGACTGGGGAGAAAGGTCAGAGAGAGTCCAATTGACTCAGGTACACACCGGTCCTGGGGGACTGGGGAGAAAGATCAGAGAGAGTCCCATTGACTCAGATACACACTGCTCCTGGGGGACTGGGGAGAAAGGTCAGAGAATCCCATTGACTCAGATACACTCTGGTCCTGGGGGACTGGGGAGAAAGGTCAGAGAGAGTCCCATTGACTCAGATAAACACTGGTCCTGGGGATAGACTGGGGAGAATGGTCAGAGGGAGTCCCACTGCTTCAGATACACACTGGTCCTTGGGATAGACTGGGGAGAAAGGTCAGAGAGAGTCCCAATGACTCAGATATACACTGGTCCTGGGGATTGACTGTGGAGAAAGGTCAGAGAGAGTCCCATTGACTCAGATACACACTCGTCCTGGGGGACTGGGGAGAAAGGTCAGAGAGAGTCCCATTGACTCAGATACACTCTGGTCCTGGGGAACTGGGGAGAAAGATCAGAGAGAGTCCCATTGACTCAGATACACTCTCGTCCTGGGGGACTTGGGAGAAAGGTCAGAGAGAATCCCATTGACTCAGATACACTCTGGTCCTGGGGGACTGGGGAGAAAGGTCAGAGAGAGTCCCATTGACTCAGATACACTCTGGTCCTGGGGGACTGGGGAGAAAGATCAGAGAGAGTCCATTGACTCAGATACACTCTCGTCCTGGGGGACTGGGGAGAAAGGTCAGAGAGAGTCCCATTGACTCAGATACACACTGGTCCTGGGGATAGACTGGGGAGAAAGTTCAGAGAGAGTCCCATTGACTCAGATACACACTGGTCCTGGGTGATATACTGGGGAGAATGGTCAGAGAGATTCCTATTGACTCAGATAAACACTGGTCCTGGGGATAGACTGGGGAGAAACGTCAGAGAGAGTCCCATTGACTCAGATACACACTGGTCCTGGGGGACTGGGGAGAAAGGTCAGAGAGAGTCCCATTGACTCAGATACGCACTGGTCCTGGGGATAGACTGGGGAGAAAGGTAAGAGAGAGTCCCATTGAATCAGATACACACTGTTCCTGGGGATAGACTGGGGAGAAAAGTAAGAGAGAGTCCCTTGACTCAGATAAACACTGGTCCTGGGGATAGACTGGGGAGAAAGGTCAGAGAGTCCCATTGACTTAGATACACACTGGTCCTGTGGGTCTGGGTAAAAAGATCAGAGAGAGTCCCATTGACGCAGATACACACTGGTGCTGGGGGACTGGGGAGAAAAGTCAGAGAGAGTCCCATTGACTCAGGTACACACGGGTCCTGGGGGACTGGGGAGAAAGATCAGAGAGAGTCCCATTGACTCAGATACACACTGCTCCTGGGGGACTGGGGAAAATGCCAGAGAATCCCATTGACTCAGATACACACTGGTAATGGGGGTTTGGGTAGAAAGGTCAGAGAGAGTCCCATTGACTCAGATACACACTGGTCCTGGGGGACTGGGGAGAAAGTTCAGAGAGAGTCCCATTGACTCAGGTGCACACTGGTCCTGGTGGAATGGGGAGAAAGATCAGAGAGAGTCCGATTGACTCAGATACAAACAGGTCCTGGGGGACTGGGGAGAAAGGTCAGAGCGATTCCCATTGACTCAGGTACACACTGGTCATGGGGACAGACTGGGGAGAAAGGTCAGAGAGAACCCCATTGATCAGATACACACTAGTCCTGGGGGACTGGGGAGAAAGGTCAGAGAGAGACCCATTGACTCAGATACACACGAGTCCTGGGGGACTGGGGAGAAAGGTCAGAGAGAGTCCCATTGATACAGATAAACACCGGTCATGGGAATGGACTGGGGACAAATGTCAGAGAGAGTCCCATTGACTCAGATACACTCTGGTCCTGGGGGACTTGGGAGAAAGGTCAGAGAGAGTCCCATTGACTCAGATAAACACTGGTCCTGGGGATAGATTGGGGAAAATGGTCAGAGGGAGTCCCACTGATTCAGATACACACTGGTCCTGGGGATAGACTGGGGTGAAATGTCAGAGAGAGTCCCATTGACTCAGATATACACTGGTCCTGGGGATAGACTGGGGAGAAAGGTCAGAGAGAGTCCCATTGACTCAGATACACACTGGGCTTGGGGGACTGGGGAGAAAGGTCAGAGAGAGTCCCATTGACTCAGATACACTCTGGTCCTGGGGGACTGGGGAGAAAGATCAGAGAGAGTCCCATTGACTCAGATACACTCTCGTCCTGGGGGACATGGGAAAAGCTCAGAGAGAGTCCCATTGACTCAGATACACACTGGTCCAGGGGGATATACTGGGGGGAAAGGTCAGAGAGAGTCCCATTGACTCAGATACACACTGGTGCTGGGGGACAGGGGAGAAAGGTCAGAGAGAGTACCATTGACTCAGATACACACTGGTCCTGGGGATCGACTGGGGAGAAAGGTCAGAGAGAGTCCCATTGACGCAGATAAACACTGGTCCTGGGGATAGACTGGGGAGAAAGGTCAGAGAGAGTCCCGTTGATTCAGATAAACACTGGTCCTGGGGATAGACTGGGGTGAAAGGTCAGAGAGAGTCCCATTGACACAGATAAACACCGGTCATGGGGATAGACTGGGGAGAAAGGTCAGAGAGAGTCCCATTGACTCAGATACACTCTGGTCCTGGGGGACTGGGGAGAAAGTTCAGAGAGAGTCCCATTGACTCAGATAAACACTGGTCCTGGGGATAGACTGTGGAGAAAGGTCAGAGGGAGTCCCACTGATTCAGATACACACTGGTCCTGGGGATAGACTGGGGAGAAAGGTCAGAGAGAGTGCCATTGACTCAGATATACACTGGTCCTGGGGATAGACTGGGGAGAAAGGTCAGAGAGAGTCCCATTGACTCAGATACACACTGGTCCTGGGGGACTGGGGAGAAAGGTCAGAGAGAGTCCCATTGACTCAGATACACTCTGGTCCTGGGGGACTGGGGAGAAAGGTCAGAGAGAGTCCCATTGACTCAGATACACACTGGTCCTGGGGATAGACTGGGGAGAAAGGTAAGAGAGAGTCCCATTGACTCAGATACACTCTGGTCCTGGGGGACTGGGGAGAAAGATCAGAGATAGTCCCATTGACTCAGATACACTCTCGTCCTTGGGGACTTGGGAGAAAGGTCAGAGAGAATCCCATTGACTCAGATACACTCTGGTCCTGGGGGACTGGGGAGAAAGCTCAGAGAGAGTCCCATTGACTCAGATACACACTGGTCCTGGGAGTAGACTGGGGAGAAAGGTCAGAGAGAGTCCCATTGACTCAGATACACTCTGGTCCTGGGGGACTGGGGAGAAAGATCAGAGAGAGTCCCATTGACTCAGATACACTCTCGTCCTGGGGGACTGGGGAGAAAGGTCAGAGAGAGTCCCATTGACTCAGATACACTCTGGTCCTGGGGGACTGTGGAGAAAGGTCAGAGAGAGTCCCATTGACTCAGATACACACTGGTCCTGGGGATAGACTGGGGAGAAAGGTCAGAGAGAGTCCCATTGACTCAGATACACACTGGTCCTGGGGGATAGACTGTGGAGAAAGGTTTGAGAGTCCCATTGACTCAGATACACACTGGTCCTGGTGGATATACTGGGGAGAATGGTCAGAGAGATTCCCATTGACTCAGATAAACACTGGTCCTGGGGATAGACTGGGGAGAAACGTCAGAGAGAGTCCCATTGACTCAGGTGCACACTGGTCCTGGGGGACTGGGGAAAAGGTCAGAGAATCCCATTGACTCAGATACACACTGGTCCTGGGGGTTTGGGGAGAAAGGTCAGAGAGAGTTCTATTGACTCAGATACACAGTGGTCCTGGGGGACTGGGGAGAAAGTTCAGAGAGAGTCCCATTGACTCAGGTGCACACTGGTCCTGGGGGACTGTGGAGAAAGATCAGAGAGAGTCCGATTGACTCAGATACAAACAGGTCCTGGGGGACTGGGGAGAAAGGTCAGAGCGATTCCCATTGACTCAGGTACACACTGGTCATGGGGACAGACTGGGGAGAAAGGTCAGAGAGAACCCCATTGATCAGATACACACTAGTCCTGGGGGACTGGGGAGAAAGGTCAGAGAGAGACCCATTGACTCAGATACACACGAGTCCTGGGGGACTGGGGGGAAAGGTCAGAGAGAGTCCCATTGACACAGATAAACACCGGTCATGGGGATGGAGTGGGGAGAAAGGTCAGAGAGAGTCCCATTGACTCAGATACACTCTGGTCCTGGGGGACTGGGGAGAAAGGTCAGAGAGAGTCCCATTGACTCAGATAAACACTGGTCCTGGGAATAGATTGGGGAGAATGGTCAGAGGGAGTCCCACTGATTCAGATACACACTGGTCCTGGGCATAGACTGGGGAGAAAGGTCAGAGAGAGTCCCATTGACTCAGATATACACTGGTCCTGGGGATAGACTGGGGAGAAAGGTCAGAGAGTGTCCCATTGACTCAGATACACACTGGTCTTGGGGGACTGGTGAGAAAGGTCAGAGAGAGTCCCATTGACTCAGATACACTCTGGTCCTGGGGGACTGGGGAGAAAGATCAGAGAGAGTCCCATTGACTCAGATACACTCTCGTCCTGGGGGACATGGGAGAGAGCTCAGAGAGAGTCCCATTGACTCAGATACACACTGGTCCTGGGGGATATACTGGGGGGAAAGGTGAGAGAGACTCCCATTGACTCAGATAAACACTGGTCCTGGGGATAGACTGGGGAGAAAGGTCAGAGAGAGTCCCATTGACTCAGATACACACTGGTCCTGGGGGACAAAGGAGAAATGTCAGAGAGAGTACCATTGACTCAGATACACACTGGTCCTGGGGATCGACTGGGGAGAAAGGTCAGAGAGAGTCCCATTGACTCAGATAAACACTGATCCTGGGGATAGAATGGGGAGAAAGGTCAGAGAGAGTGCCATTGACTCAGATATACACTGGTCCTGGGGATAGACTGGGGAGAAAGGTCAGAGAGAGTCCCATTGACTCAGATACACACTGGTCCTGGGGGACTGGGGAGAAAGGTCAGAGAGAGTCCCATTGACTCAGATACACTCTGGTCCTGGGGGACTGGGGAGAAAGATCAGAGAGAGTCCCATTGACTCAGATACACTCTCGTCCTGGGGGACTGGGGAGAAAGGTCAGAGAGAGTCCCATTGACTCAGATATACTCTGGTTCTGGGGGACTGGGGAGAAAGGTCAGAGAGAGTCCCATTGACTCAGATACACACTGGTCCTGGGGATAGACTGGGGAGAAAGGTCAGAGAGAGTCCCATTGACTCAGATACACACTGGTCCTGGGGGATATACAGGGGAGAAAGGTCAGAGATATTCCCATTGACTCAGATAAAAACTGGTCCTGGGGATATACTGGGGAGAAACGTCATTGAGAGTCCCATTGACTCAGATACACACTGGTCCTGGGGGACTGGGGAGAAAGTACAGAGCGAGTCCCATTGACTCAGATACACACTGGTCCTGGGGATAGACTGGGGAGAAAGGTAAGAGAGAGTCCCATTGACTCAGATACACACTGGTCCTGGGGATAGACTGGGGAGAAAGGTCAGAGACTGTCCCATTGACTCAGATAAACACTGTTCCTGGGGATAGACTGGGGAGAAAGGTCAGAGAGAGTCCCATTGACTCAGATACACACTGGTCCTGGGGGAATGGGGAGAAAGGTCAGAAAGAGTCCCATTGACTCAGATACACACTGGTCCTGGGGGAATGGGGAGAAAGGTCAGAGAGAGTCCCATTGACTCAGATACACTCTGGTCCTGGGGAACTGGGGAGAAAGATCAGAGATAGTCCCATTGACTCAGATACACTCTCGTCCTGGGGGACTTGGGAGAAAGGTCAGAGAGAGTCCCATTGACTCAGATACACTCTGGTCCTGGGGGACTGGGGAGAAAGGTGAGAGAGAGTCCCATTGACTCAGATACACACTGGTCCTGGGGATAGACTGGGGAGAAAGGTCAGAGAGAGTCCCATTGACTCAGATACACACTGGTCCTGGGGGATAGACTGTGGAGAAAGGTTTGAGAGTCCCATTGACTCAGATACACACTGGTCCTGGGGGATATACTGGGGAGAATGGTCAGAGAGATTCCCATTGACTCAGATAAACACTGGTCCTGGGGATAGACTGGGGAGAAACGTCAGAGAGAGTCCCATTGACTCAGATACACACTGGTCCTGGGGGACTGGGGAGAAAGGTCAGAGAAAGTCCCATTGACTCAGATACACACTGGTCCTGGGGATAGACTGGGGAGAAAAGTAAGAGAGAGTCCCATTGACTCAGATACACACTGGTCCTGGGGATAGACTGGGGAGAAAGGTCAGAGAGTCCCATTGACTCAGATACACACTGGTCCTGTGGGTCTGGGTAGAAAGATCAGAGAGAGTCCCATTGACTCAGATACACACTGGTCCTGGGGGACTGGGGAGAAAGGTCAGAGAGAGTCCCATTGACTCAGGTACACACGGGTCCTGGGGGACTGGGGAGAAAGATAAGAGAGAGTCCCATTGACTCAGATACACACTGCTCCTGGGGGACTGGGGAAAAGGTCAGAGAATCCCATTGACTCAGATACACACTGGTCCTGGGGGTTTGGGGAGAAAGGTCAGAGAGAGTCCCATTGACTCAGATGCACACTGGTCCTGGGGGACTGGGGAGAAAGTTCAGAGAGAGTCCCATTGACTCAGGTGCACACTGGTCCTGGGGGACTGGGGAGAAAGATCAGAGAGAGTCCGATTGACTCAGATACAAACAGGTCCTGGGGGACTGGGGAGAAAGGTCAGAGCGATTCCCATTGACTCAGGTACACACTGGTCATGGGGACAGACTGGGGAGAAAGTTCAGAGAGAACCCCATTGATCAGATACACACTAGTCCTGGGGGACTGGGGAGAAAGGTCAGAGAGAGACCCATTGACTCAGATACACACGAGTCCTGGGGGACTGGGGAGAAAGGTCAGAGAGAGTCCCATTGACACAGATAAACACCGGTCATGGGGATGGAGTGGGCAGAAAGGTCAGAGAATCCCATTGACTCAGATACACTCTGGTCCTGGGGGACTGGGGAGAAAGGTCAGAGAGAGTCCCATTGACTCAGATAAACACTGGGCCTGGGGATAGATTGGGGAGAATGGTCAGAGGGAGTCCCACTGATTCAGATACACACTGGTCCTGGGGATAGACTGGGGAGAAAGGTCAGAGAGAGTCCCATTGACTCAGATATACACTGGTCCTGGGGATAGACTGGGGAGAAAGGTCAGAGAGAGTCCCATTGACTCAGATACACACTGGTCTTGGGGGACTGGTGAGAAAGGTCAGAGAGAGTCCCATTGACTCAGATACACTCTCGTCCTGGGGGACATGGGAGAGAGCTCAGTGAGAGTCCCATTGACTCAGATACACACTGGTCCTGGGGGATATACTGGGGGGAAAGGTGAGAGAGACTCCCATTGACTCAGATAAACACTGGTCCTGGGGATAGACTGGGGAGAAAGGTCAGAGAGAGTCCCATTGACTCAGATACACACTGGTCCTGGGGGACAAAGGAGAAATGTCAGAGAGAGTACCATTGACTCAGATACACACTGGTCCTGGGGATCGACTGGGGAGAAAGGTCAGAGAGAGTCCCATTGACTCAGATAAACACTGGTCCTGGGGATAGACTGGGGAAAAAGTTCAGAGAGAGTCCCATTGATTCAGATAAACACTGGTCCTGGGGATAGACTGGGGAGAAAGGTCAGAGAGAGTCCCATTGACACAGATAAACACCGGTCATGGGGATAGACTGGGGAGAAAGGTCAGAGAGAGTCCGATTGACTCAGATACACTCTGGTCCTGGGGGACTGGGGAGAAAGGTCAGAGAGAGTCCCATTGACTCAGATACACTCTGGTCCTCTGGGACTGGGGAGAAAGATCAGAGAGAGTACCATTGACTCAGATACACACTGGTCCTGGGGATAGACTGGGGATAAAGGTCAGAGAGAGTCCCATTGACTCAGATATACACTGGTCCTGGGGATAGACTGGGGAGAAAGGTCAGAGAGAGTCCCATTGACTCAGATACACACTGGTCCTGGGGGACTGGGGAGAAAGGTCAGAGAGAGTCCCATTGACTCAGATACACTCTGGTCCTCTGGGACTGGGGAGAAAGATCAGAGAGAGTCCCATTGATTCAGATACACTCTCGTCCTGGGGGACTGGGGAGAAAGGTCAGAGAGAGTCCCATTGACTCAGATACACTCTGGTCCTGGGGGACTGGGGAGAAAGGTCAGAGAGAGTCCCATTGACTCAGATACACACTGGTCCTGGGGATCGACTGGGGAGAAATGTGAGAGAGAGTCCCATTGACTCAGATACACACTGGTCCTGGGGGATAGACTGGGGAGAAAGGTCAGAGAGAGTCCCATTGACTCAGATACACACTGGTCCTGGGGGATATACTGCGGAGAAAGGTCAGAGAGATTCCCACTGACTCAGATAAACACTGGTCCTGGGGATAGACTGGGAGAAACGTCAGAGAGAGTCCCATTGACTCAGATACACACTGGTCCTGGGGGACTGGGGAGAAAGTTCAGAGAGAGTCCCATTGACTCAGATACACTCTGGTCCTGGGGGACTGGGGAGAAAGGTCAGAGAGAGTCCCATTGACTCAGATACACACTGGTCCTGGGGATAGACTGGGGAGAAAGGTCAGAGAGAGTCCCATTGACTCAGATACACACTGGTCCTGGGGGATAGACTGTGGAGAAAGGTTTGAGAGTCCCATTGACTCAGATACACACTGGTCCTGGTGGATATACTGGGGAGAATGGTCAGAGAGATTCCCATTGACTCAGATAAACACTGGTCCTGGGGATAGACTGGGGAGAAACGTCAGAGAGAGTCCCATTGACTCAGGTGCACACTGGTCCTGGGGGACTGGGGAAAAGGTCAGAGAATCCCATTGACTCAGATACACACTGGTCCTGGGGGTTTGGGGAGAAAGGTCAGAGAGAGTTCTATTGACTCAGATACACAGTGGTCCTGGGGGACTGGGGAGAAAGTTCAGAGAGAGTCCCATTGACTCAGGTGCACACTGGTCCTGGGGGACTGTGGAGAAAGATCAGAGAGAGTCCGATTGACTCAGATACAAACAGGTCCTGGGGGACTGGGGAGAAAGGTCAGAGCGATTCCCATTGACTCAGGTACACACTGGTCATGGGGACAGACTGGGGAGAAAGGTCAGAGAGAACCCCATTGATCAGATACACACTAGTCCTGGGGGACTGGGGAGAAAGGTCAGAGAGAGACCCATTGACTCAGATACACACGAGTCCTGGGGGACTGGGGGGAAAGGTCAGAGAGAGTCCCATTGACACAGATAAACACCGGTCATGGGGATGGAGTGGGGAGAAAGGTCAGAGAGAGTCCCATTGACTCAGATACACTCTGGTCCTGGGGGACTGGGGAGAAAGGTCAGAGAGAGTCCCATTGACTCAGATAAACACTGGTCCTGGGAATAGATTGGGGAGAATGGTCAGAGGGAGTCCCACTGATTCAGATACACACTGGTCCTGGGCATAGACTGGGGAGAAAGGTCAGAGAGAGTCCCATTGACTCAGATATACACTGGTCCTGGGGATAGACTGGGGAGAAAGGTCAGAGAGAGTCCCATTGACTCAGATACACACTGGTCTTGGGGGACTGGTGAGAAAGGTCAGAGAGAGTCCCATTGACTCAGATACACTCTGGTCCTGGGGGACTGGGGAGAAAGATCAGAGAGAGTCCCATTGACTCAGATACACTCTCGTCCTGGGGGACATGGGAGAGAGCTCAGAGAGAGTCCCATTGACTCAGATACACACTGGTCCTGGGGGATATACTGGGGGGAAAGGTGAGAGAGACTCCCATTGACTCAGATAAACACTGGTCCTGGGGATAGACTGGGGAGAAAGGTCAGAGAGAGTCCCATTGACTCAGATACACACTGGTCCTGGGGGACAAAGGAGAAATGTCAGAGAGAGTACCATTGACTCAGATACACACTGGTCCTGGGGATCGACTGGGGAGAAAGGTCAGAGAGAGTCCCATTGACTCAGATAAACACTGATCCTGGGGATAGAATGGGGAGAAAGGTCAGAGAGAGTGCCATTGACTCAGATATACACTGGTCCTGGGGATAGACTGGGGAGAAAGGTCAGAGAGAGTCCCATTGACTCAGATACACACTGGTCCTGGGGGACTGGGGAGAAAGGTCAGAGAGAGTCCCATTGACTCAGATACACTCTGGTCCTGGGGGACTGGGGAGAAAGATCAGAGAGAGTCCCATTGACTCAGATACACTCTCGTCCTGGGGGACTGGGGAGAAAGGTCAGAGAGAGTCCCATTGACTCAGATATACTCTGGTTCTGGGGGACTGGGGAGAAAGGTCAGAGAGAGTCCCATTGACTCAGATACACACTGGTCCTGGGGATAGACTGGGGAGAAAGGTCAGAGAGAGTCCCATTGACTCAGATACACACTGGTCCTGGGGGATATACAGGGGAGAAAGGTCAGAGATATTCCCATTGACTCAGATAAAAACTGGTCCTGGGGATATACTGGGGAGAAACGTCATTGAGAGTCCCATTGACTCAGATACACACTGGTCCTGGGGGACTGGGGAGAAAGTACAGAGCGAGTCCCATTGACTCAGATACACACTGGTCCTGGGGATAGACTGGGGAGAAAGGTAAGAGAGAGTCCCATTGACTCAGATACACACTGGTCCTGGGGATAGACTGGGGAGAAAGGTCAGAGACTGTCCCATTGACTCAGATAAACACTGTTCCTGGGGATAGACTGGGGAGAAAGGTCAGAGAGAGTCCCATTGACTCAGATACACACTGGTCCTGGGGGAATGGGGAGAAAGGTCAGAAAGAGTCCCATTGACTCAGATACACACTGGTCCTGGGGGAATGGGGAGAAAGGTCAGAGAGAGTCCCATTGACTCAGATACACTCTGGTCCTGGGGAACTGGGGAGAAAGATCAGAGATAGTCCCATTGACTCAGATACACTCTCGTCCTGGGGGACTTGGGAGAAAGGTCAGAGAGAGTTCCATTGACTCAGATACACTCTGGTCCTGGGGGACTGGGGAGAAAGGTGAGAGAGAGTCCCATTGACTCAGATACACACTGGTCCTGGGGATAGACTGGGGAGAAAGGTCAGAGAGAGTCCCATTGACTCAGATACACACTGGTCCTGGGGGATAGACTGTGGAGAAAGGTTTGAGAGTCCCATTGACTCAGATACACACTGGTCCTGGGGGATATACTGGGGAGAATGGTCAGAGAGATTCCCATTGACTCAGATAAACACTGGTCCTGGGGATAGACTGGGGAGAAACGTCAGAGAGAGTCCCATTGACTCAGATACACACTGGTCCTGGGGGACTGGGGAGAAAGGTCAGAGAAAGTCCCATTGACTCAGATACACACTGGTCCTGGGGATAGACTGGGGAGAAAAGTAAGAGAGAGTCCCATTGACTCAGATACACACTGGTCCTGGGGATAGACTGGGGAGAAAGGTCAGAGAGTCCCATTGACTCAGATACACACTGGTCCTGTGGGTCTGGGTAGAAAGATCAGAGAGAGTCCCATTGACTCAGATACACACTGGTCCTGGGGGACTGGGGAGAAAGGTCAGAGAGAGTCCCATTGACTCAGGTACACACGGGTCCTGGGGGACTGGGGAGAAAGATAAGAGAGAGTCCCATTGACTCAGATACACACTGCTCCTGGGGGACTGGGGAAAAGGTCAGAGAATCCCATTGACTCAGATACACACTGGTCCTGGGGGTTTGGGGAGAAAGGTCAGAGAGAGTCCCATTGACTCAGATGCACACTGGTCCTGGGGGACTGGGGAGAAAGTTCAGAGAGAGTCCCATTGACTCAGGTGCACACTGGTCCTGGGGGACTGGGGAGAAAGATCAGAGAGAGTCCGATTGACTCAGATACAAACAGGTCCTGGGGGACTGGGGAGAAAGGTCAGAGCGATTCCCATTGACTCAGGTACACACTGGTCATGGGGACAGACTGGGGAGAAAGTTCAGAGAGAACCCCATTGATCAGATACACACTAGTCCTGGGGGACTGGGGAGAAAGGTCAGAGAGAGACCCATTGACTCAGATACACACGAGTCCTGGGGGACTGGGGAGAAAGGTCAGAGAGAGTCCCATTGACACAGATAAACACCGGTCATGGGGATGGAGTGGGCAGAAAGGTCAGAGAATCCCATTGACTCAGATACACTCTGGTCCTGGGGGACTGGGGAGAAAGGTCAGAGAGAGTCCCATTGACTCAGATAAACACTGGGCCTGGGGATAGATTGGGGAGAATGGTCAGAGGGAGTCCCACTGATTCAGATACACACTGGTCCTGGGGATAGACTGGGGAGAAAGGTCAGAGAGAGTCCCATTGACTCAGATATACACTGGTCCTGGGGATAGACTGGGGAGAAAGGTCAGAGAGAGTCCCATTGACTCAGATACACACTGGTCTTGGGGGACTGGTGAGAAAGGTCAGAGAGAGTCCCATTGACTCAGATACACTCTCGTCCTGGGGGACATGGTAGAGAGCTCAGTGAGAGTCCCATTGACTCAGATACACACTGGTCCTGGGGGATATACTGGGGGGAAAGGTGAGAGAGACTCCCATTGACTCAGATAAACACTGGTCCTGGGGATAGACTGGGGAGAAAGGTCAGAGAGAGTCCCATTGACTCAGATACACACTGGTCCTGGGGGACAAAGGAGAAATGTCAGAGAGAGTACCATTGACTCAGATACACACTGGTCCTGGGGATCGACTGGGGAGAAAGGTCAGAGAGAGTCCCATTGACTCAGATAAACACTGGTCCTGGGGATAGACTGGGGAAAAAGTTCAGAGAGAGTCCCATTGATTCAGATAAACACTGGTCCTGGGGATAGACTGGGGAGAAAGGTCAGAGAGAGTCCCATTGACACAGATAAACACCGGTCATGGGGATAGACTGGGGAGAAAGGTCAGAGAGAGTCCGATTGACTCAGATACACTCTGGTCCTGGGGGACTGGGGAGAAAGGTCAGAGAGAGTCCCATTGACTCAGATACACTCTGGTCCTCTGGGACTGGGGAGAAAGATCAGAGAGAGTACCATTGACTCAGATACACACTGGTCCTGGGGATAGACTGGGGATAAAGGTCAGAGAGAGTCCCATTGACTCAGATATACACTGGTCCTGGGGATAGACTGGGGAGAAAGGTCAGAGAGAGTCCCATTGACTCAGATACACACTGGTCCTGGGGGACTGGGGAGAAAGGTCAGAGAGAGTCCCATTGACTCAGATACACTCTGGTCCTCTGGGACTGGGGAGAAAGATCAGAGAGAGTCCCATTGATTCAGATACACTCTCGTCCTGGGGGACTGGGGAGAAAGGTCAGAGAGAGTCCCATTGACTCAGATACACTCTGGTCCTGGGGGACTGGGGAGAAAGGTCAGAGAGAGTCCCATTGACTCAGATACACACTGGTCCTGGGGATCGACTGGGGAGAAATGTGAGAGAGAGTCCCATTGACTCAGATACACACTGGTCCTGGGGGATAGACTGGGGAGAAAGGTCAGAGAGAGTCCCATTGACTCAGATACACACTGGTCCTGGGGGATATACTGCGGAGAAAGGTCAGAGAGATTCCCACTGACTCAGATAAACACTGGTCCTGGGGATAGACTGGGAGAAACGTCAGAGAGAGTCCCATTGACTCAGATACACACTGGTCCTGGGGGACTGGGGAGAAAGTTCAGAGAGAGTCCCATTGACTCAGATACACACTGGTCCTGGGGATGGACTGGGGAGAACAATAAGAGAGAGTCCCATTGACTCAGATACACTCTGGTCCTGGGGATAGACTGGGGAGAAAGGTCAGAGTGTGTCCCATTGACTCAGATACACACTGGTCCTGGGGGTCTGGGGAGAAAGGACAGAGAGAGTCCCAACTCAGATACACACTGGTCCTGGGGGACTGGGGAGAAAGGTCAGAGGGAGTCCAATTGACTCAGGTACACACGGGTCCTGGGGGTCTGGGGAGAAAGGTCAGAGAGAGTCCCATTGACTCAGATACACACTTGTCCTGTGGGACTGGGGAGAAAGTTCAGCGAGAGTCCCATTGACTCAGGTACACACTGGTCCTGGGGGACTGCGGAGAAAGATCAGAGAGAGTCCGATTGACTCAGATGCACAGGTCCTGGGGGAGTGGGCAGAATGCTCAGAGAGATTCCCATTGACTCAGGTACACACTGGTCATGGGGATAGACTGGGGAGAAAGGTCAGAGAGAACCCCATTGACTCAGATACACACTAGTCCTGGGGGACCGGGGAGAAAGGTCAGAGAGAGACCCATTGACTCAGACACACTGGTCCTGGGGGACTGGGGAGAAAGGTCAGAGAGAGTCCCATTGAGTCGGATACACACTGGTCCTGGGGATAGACTGGGGAGAAAGTTCAGAGAGAGTCCCATTGACTCAGATAAACACTGGTCCTGGGGATAGACTGGGGAGAAAGGTCAGAGAGAGTCCCATTGACACAGATAAACACCGGTCATGGGGATAGGCTGGGGAGAAAGGTCAGAGAGAGTCCCATTGACTCAGATACACTCTGGTCCTGGGGGACTGGGGAGAAAGGTCAGAGAGAGTCCCATTGACTCAGATACACTCTGGTCCTGGGGGACTGGGGAGAAAGATCAGAGAGAGTCCATTGACTCAGATACACTCTCGTCCTGGGGGACTGGGGAGAAAGGTCAGAGAGAGTCCCATTGACTCAGATACACTCTGGTCCTGGGGGACTGGGGAGAAAGATCAGAGAGAGTCCATTGACTCAGATACACTCTCGTCCTGGGGGACTGGGGAGAAAGGTCAGAGAGAGTCCCATTGACTCAGATACACACTGGTCCTGGGGATAGACTGGGGAGAAAGTTCAGAGAGAGTCCCATTGACTCAGATACACACTGGTCCTGGGGGATAGACTGTGGAGAAAGGTTTGAGAGTCCCATTGACTCAGATACACACTGGTCCTGGGGGATATACTGGGGAGAATGGTCAGAGAGATTCCTATTGACTCAGATAAACACTGGTCCTGGGGATAGACTGGGGAGAAACGTCAGAGAGAGTCCCATTGACTCAGATACACACTGGTCCTGGGGGACTGGGGAGAAAGGTCAGAGAGAGTCCCATTGACTCAAATACACACTGGTCCTGGGGATAGACTGGGGAGAAAGGTAAGAGAGAGTCCCATTGAATCAGATACACACTGTTCCTGGGGATAGACTGGGGAGAAAAGTAAGAGAGAGTCCCTTGACTCAGATAAACACTGGTCCTGGGGATAGACTGGGGAGAAAGGTCAGAGAGTCCCATTGACTCAGATACACACTGGTCCTGTGGGTCTGGGTAAAAAGATCAGAGAGAGTCCCATTGACGCAGATACACACTGGTGCTGGGGGACCGGGGAGAAAGGTCAGAGAGAGTCCCATTGACTCAGGTACACACGGGTCCTGGGGGACTGGGGAGAAAGATCAGAGAGAGTCCCATTGACTCAGGTACACACTGCTCCTGGGGGACTGGGGAAAATGCCAGAGAATCCCATTGACTCAGATACACACTGGTAATGGGGGTTTGGGGAGAAAGGTCAGAGAGAGTCCCATTGACTCAGATACACACTGGTCCTGGGGGACTGGGGAGAAAGTTCAGAGAGAGTCCCATTGACTCAGGTGCACACTGGTCCTGGGGGAATGGGGAGAAAGATCAGAGAGAGTCCGATTGACTCAGATACAAACAGGTCCTGGGGGACTGGGGAGAAAGGTCAGAGCGATTCCCATTGACTCAGGTACACACTGGTCATGGGGACAGACTGGGGAGAAAGGTCAGAGAGAACCCCATTGATCAGATACACACTAGTCCTGGGGGACTGGGGAGAAAGGTCAGAGAGAGACCCATTGACTCAGATACACACGAGTCCTGGGGGACTGGGGAGAAAGGTCAGAGAGAGTCCCATTGATACAGATAAACACCGGTCATGGGAATGGACTGGGGACAAATGTCAGAGAGAGTCCCATTGACTCAGATACACTCTGGTCCTGGGGGACTTGGGAGAAAGGTCAGAGAGAGTCCCATTGACTCAGATAAACACTGGTCCTGGGGATAGATTGGGGAAAATGGTCAGAGGGAGTCCCACTGATTCAGATACACACTGGTCCTGGGGATAGACTGGGGTGAAATGTCAGAGAGAGTCCCATTGACTCAGATATACACTGGTCCTGGGGATAGACTGGGGAGAAAGGTGAGAGAGAGTCCCATTGACTCAGATACACACTGGGCTTGGGGGACTGGGGAGAAAGGTCAGAGAGAGTCCCATTGACTCAGATACACTCTGGTCCTGGGGGACTGGGGAGAAAGATCAGAGAGAGTCCCATTGACTCAGATACACTCTCGTCCTGGGGGACATGGGAAAAGCTCAGAGAGAGTCCCATTGACTCAGATACACACTGGTCCAGGGGGATATACTGGGGGGAAAGGTCAGAGAGACTCCCATTGACTCAGATAAACACTGGTCCTGGGGATAGACTGGGGAGAAAGCTCAGAGAGAGTCCCATTGACTCAGATACACACTGGTGCTGGGGGACAGGGGAGAAAGGTCAGAGAGAGTACCATTGACTCAGATACACACTGGTCCTGGGGATCGACTGGGGAGAAAGGTCAGAGAGAGTCCCATTGACTCAGATAAACACTGGTCCTGGGGATAGACTGGGGAGAAAGGTCAGAGAGAGTCCCGTTGATTCAGATAAACACTGGTCCTGGGGATAGACTGGGGTGAAAGGTCAGAGAGAGTCCCATTGACACAGATAAACACCGGTCATGGGGATAGACTGGGGAGAAAGGTCAGAGAGAGTCCCATTGACTCAGATACACTCTGGTCCTGGGGGACTGGGGAGAAAGGTCAGAGAGAGTCCCATTGACTCAGATAAACACTGGTCCTGGGGATAGACTGGGGAGAAAGGTCAGAGGGAGTCCCACTGATTAAGATACACACTGGTCCTGGGGATAGACTGGGGAGAAAGGTCAGAGACAGTGCCATTGACTCAGATATACACTGGTCCTGGGGATAGACTGGGGAGAAAGGTCAGAGAGAGTCCCATTGACTCAGATACACACTGGTCCTGGGGGACTGGGGAGAAAGGTCAGAGAGAGTCCCATTGACTCAGATACGCTCTGGTCCTGGGGGACTGGGGAGAAAGGTCAGAGAGAGTCCCATTGACTCAGATACACACTGGTCCTGGGGATAGACTGGGGAGAAAGGTAAGAGAGAGTCCCATTGACTCAGATGCACTCTGGTCCTGGGGGACTGGGGAGAAAGATCAGAGATAGTCCCATTGACTCAGATACACTCTCGTCCTGGGGGACTTGGGAGAAAGGTCAGAGAGAATCCCATTGACTCAGATACACTCTGGTCCTGGGGGACTGGGGAGAAAGCTCAGAGAGAGTCCCATTGACTCAGATACACACTGGTCCTGGGAATAGACTGGGGAGAAAGGTCAGAGAGAGTCCCATTGACTCAGATACACTCTGGTCCTGGGGGACTGGGGAGAAAGATCAGAGAGAGTCCCATTGACTCAGATACACTCTCGTCCTGGGGGACTGGGGAGAAAGGTCAGAGAGAGTCCCATTGACTCAGATACACTCTGGTCCTGGGGGACTGGGGAGAAAGGTCAGAGAGAGTCCCATTGACTCAGATACACACTGGTCCTGGGGATAGACTGGGGAGAAAGGTCAGAGAGAGTCCCATTGACTCAGATACACACTGGTCCTGGGGGATAGACTGTGACGAAAGGTTTGAGAGTCCCATTGACTCAGATACACACTGGTCCTGGTGGATATACTGGGGAGAATGGTCAGAGAGATTCCCATTGACTCAGATAAACACTGGTCCTGGGGATAGACTGGGGAGAAACGTCAGAGAGAGTCCCATTGACTCAGGTGCACACTGGTCCTGGGGGTTTGGGGAGAAAGGTCAGAGAGAGTTCTATTGACTCAGATACACACTGGTCCTGGGGGACTGGGGAGAAAGTTCAGAGAGAGTCCCATTGACTCAGGTGCACACTGGTCCTGGGGGACTGGGGAGAAAGATCAGATAGAGTCCGATTGACTCAGATACAAACAGGTCCTGGGGGACTGGGGAGAAAGGTCAGAGCGATTCCCATTGACTCAGGTACACACTGGTCATGGGGACAGACTGGGGAGAAAGGTCAGAGAGAACCCCATTGACTCAGATACACACTGGTCCTGGGGATCGACTGGGGAGAAATGTGAGAGAGAGTCCCATTGACTCAGATACACACTGGTCCTGGGGGATAGACTGGGGAGAAAGGTCAGAGAGTCCCATTGACTCAGATACACAATGGTCCTGGGGGATATACTGGGGAGAAAGGTCAGAGAGATTCCCACTGACTCAGATAAACACTGGTCCTGGGGATAGACTGGGAGAAACGTCAGAGAGAGTCCCATTGACTCAGATACACACTGGTCCTGGGGGACTGGGGAGAAAGTTCAGAGAGAGTCCCATTGACTCAGATACACACTGGTCCTGGGGATGGACTGGGGAGCACAATAAGAGAGAGTCCCATTGACTCAGATACACTCTGGTCCTGGGGATAGACTGGGGAGAAAGGTCAGAGTGTGTCCCATTGACTCAGATACACACTGGTCCTGGGGGTCTGGGGAGAAAGGTCAGAGAGAGTCCCAACTCAGATACACACTGGTCCTGGGGGACTGGGGAGAAAGTCAGAGGGAGTCCAATTGACTCAGGTACACACGGGTCCTGGGGGACTGGGGAGAAAGATCAGAGAGAGTCCCATTGACTCAGATACACACAGCTCCTGGGGGACTGCTGAGAAAGGTCAGAGAATCCCATTGACTCAGACACACACTGGTCCTGGGGGTCTGGGGAGAAAGGTCAGAGAGAGTCCCATTGACTCAGATACACACTTGTCCTGTGGGACTGGGGAGAAAGTTCAGCGAGAGTCCCATTGACTCAGGTACACACTGGTCCTGGGGGACTGCGGAGAAAGATCAGAGAGAGTCCGATTGACTCAGATGCACAGGTCCTGGGGGAGTGGGCAGAATGCTCAGAGAGATTCCCATTGACTCAGGTACACACTGGTCATGGGGATAGACTGGGGAGAAAGGTCAGAGAGAACCCCATTGACTCAGATACACACTAGTCCTGGGGGACCGGGGAGAAAGGTCAGAGAGAGACCCATTGACTCAGATACACTGGTCCTGGGGGACTGGGGAGAAAGGTCAGAGAGAGACCCATTGAGTCGGATACACACTGGTCCTGGGGATAGACTGGGGAGAAAGTTCAGAGAGAGTCCCATTGACTCAGATAAACACTGGTCCTGGGGATAGAATGGGGAGAAAGGTCAGAGAGAGTCCCATTGACACAGATAAACACCGGTCATGGGGATAGGCTGGGGAGAAAGGTCAGAGAGAGTCCCATTGACTCAGATACACTCTGGTCCTGGGGGACTGGGGAGAAACGTCAGAGAGACTCCCATTGACTCAGATAAACACTGGTCCTGGGGGTGGACTGGGGAGAATGGTCAAAGGGAGTCCCACTGATTCAGATACACACTGGTCCTTGGGATAGACTGGGGAGAATGGTCAGAGAGAGTCCCAATGAATCAGATATACACTGGTCCTGGGGATAGACTGGGGAGAATGGTCAGAGAGAGTCCCATTGACTCAGATACACACGGTCTTGGGGGACTGGGTAGAAAGGTCAGAGAGAGTCCCATTGACTCAGATACACTCTGGTCCTGGGGGACTGGGGAGAAAGATCAGAGAGAGTCCTATGGACTCTGATACACTCTCGTCCTGGGGGACTTGGGAGAAAGGTCACAGAGAGTCCCATTGACTCAGATACACTCTGGTCCTGGGGGACTGGGGAGAAAGGTCAGAGAGAGTCCCATTGACTCAGATACACACTGGTCCTGGGGATAGACTGGGGAGAAAGGTCAGAGAGAGTCCCATTGAATCAGATACACACTGGTCCTGGGGGATAGACTGGGGAGAAAGGTCAGAGAGTCCCATTGACTCAGATACACACTGGTCCTGGGGGATATACTGGGGAGAAAAGTCAGTGAGATTCCCATTGACTCAGATAAACACTGGTCCTGGGGATAGACTGGGGAGAAACGTCAGAGAGAGTCCCATTGACTCAGATACACACTGGTCCTGGGGGACTGGGGAGAAAGTTCAGAGAGAGTCCCATTGACTCAGATACACACTGGTCCTGGGGATAGAGAGGGTGAAAGTTCAGAGAGAGTCCCATTGACTCAGATAAACACTGGTCCTGGGGATAGACTGGGGAGAAAGGTCAGAGAGTCCCATTGACTCAGATACACACTGGTCCTGGGGGTCTGGGGAGAAAGGTCAGAGAGAGTCCCATTGACTCAGATACACACTGGTCCTGCGGGACTGGGGAGAAAGGTCAGAGAGAATCCCATTGACTCAGACAAACACTGGTCCTGGGGAATGACTGGGGAGAAAGGTCAGAAAGAGTCCAATTGACTCAGATACACTTTGGTCCATGGGGCATGGGGAGAAAGATCAGAGAGAGTCCCATTGACTCAGATACACTCTGGTCCTGGGGGACTGGGGAGAAAGGTCAGAGAGAGCCCATTGAATCAGGTACACACTGGTCCTGGGGATAGACAGGGTGAAAGTTCAGAGAGAGTCCCATTGACTCAGATACACGTTGGTCCTGGGGATAGACTGGGGAGAAAGGTCAGAGAGAGTCCCATTGACTCAGATACACACTGGTCCTGGGAGACTGGGGAGAAAATTCAGAGAGAGTCCCATTGACTCAGATACACACTGGTCCTGGGGATATACTGGGGAGAATGGTAAGAGAGAGTCCCATTGACTCAGATACACACTGGTCCTGGGGATAGACTGGGGAGAAAGGTCAGAGAGTGTCCCATTGACTCAGATAAACACTGGTCCTGGGGATAGACTGGGGAGAAATGTCAGAGAGTCCCATTGACTCAGATACACACTGGTCCTGGGGGTCTGGGGAGAAAGGACAGAAAGACTCCCATTGACACAGATAAACACTGGTCATGGGGATAGATTGGGGAGAAAGGTCAGAGAGAGTCCCATTGACTCAGATACACTCTGGTCCTGGGGGACTGGGGAGAAAGATCAGAGAGAGTCCCATTGACTCAGATACACTCTCGTCCTGGGGGACATGGGAGAGAGCTCAGAGAGAGTCCCATTGACTCAGATACACACTGGTCCTGGGGGATATACTGGGGGGAAAGGTGAGAGAGACTCCCATTGACTCAGATAAACACTGGTCCTGGGGATAGACTGGGGAGAAAGGTCAGAGAGAGTCCCATTGACTCAGATACACACTGGTCCTGGGGGACAAAGGAGAAATGTCAGAGAGAGTACCATTGACTCAGATACACACTGGTCCTGGGGATCGACTGGGGAGAAAGGTCAGAGAGAGTCCCATTGACTCAGATAAACACTGATCCTGGGGATAGAATGGGTAGAAAGGTCAGAGAGAGTCCCATTGACTCAGATATACACTGGTCCTGGGGATAGACTGGGGAGAAAGGTCAGAGAGAGTCCCATTGACTCAGATACACACTGGTCTTGGGGGACTGGTGAGAAAGGTCAGAGAGAGTCCCATTGACTCAGATACACTCTCGTCCTGGGGGACATGGGAGAGAGCTCAGAGAGAGTCCCATTGACTCAGATACACACTGGTCCTGGGGGATATACTGGGGGGAAAGGTGAGAGAGACTCCCATTGACTCAGATAAACACTGGTCCTGGGGATAGACTGGGGAGAAAGGTCAGAGAGAGTCCCATTGACTCAGATACACACTGGTCCTGGGGGACAAAGGAGAAATGTCAGAGAGAGTACCATTGACTCAGACACACACTGGTCCTGGGGATCGACGGGGGGAGAAAGGTCAGAGAGAGTCCCATTGACTCAGATAAACACTGGTCCTGGGGATAGACTGGGGAAAAAGTTCAGAGAGAGTCCCATTGATTCAGATAAACACTGGTCCTGGGGATAGACTGGGGAGAAAGGTCAGAGAGAGTCCCATTGACACAGATAAACACCGGTCATGGGGATAGACTGGGGAGAAAGGTCAGAGAGAGTCCCATTGACTCAGATACACTCTGGTCCTGGGGGACTGGGGAGAAAGGTCAGAGAGAGTCCCATTGACTCAGATACACTCTGGTCCTCTGGGACTGGGGAGAAAGATCAGAGAGAGTACCATTGACTCAGATACACACTGGTCCTGGGTGATAGACTGGGGATAAAGGTCAGAGAGAGTCCCATTGACTCAGATATACACTGGTCCTGGGGATAGACTGGGGAGAAAGGTCAGAGAGAGTCCCATTGACTCAGATACACACTGGTCCTGGGGGACTGGGGAGAAAGGTCAGAGAGAGTCCCATTGACTCAGATACACTCTGGTCCTCTGGGACACGGGAGAAAGATCAGAGAGAGTCCCATTGATTCAGATACACTCTCGTCCTGGGGGACTGGGGAGAAAGGTCAGAGAGAGTCCCATTGACTCAGATACACTCTGGTCCTGGGGGACTGGGGAGAAAGGTCAGAAAGAGTCCCATTGACTCAGATACACACTGGTCCTGGGGATCGACTGGGGAGAAATGTGAGAGAGAGTCCCATTGACTCAGATACACACTGGTCCTGGGGGATAGACTGGGGAGAAAGGTCAGAGAGTCCCATTGACTCAGATACACACTGGTCCTGGGGGATATACTAGGGAGAAAGGTCAGAGAGATTCCCACTGACTCAGATAAACACTGGTCCTGGGGATAGACTGGGAGAAACGTCAGAGAGAGTCCCATTGACTCAGATACACACTGGTCCTGGGGGACTGGGGAGAAAGTTCAGAGAGAGTCCCATTGACTCAGATACACACTGGTCCTGGTGATGGACTGGGGAGAACAATAAGAGAGAGTCCCATTGACTCAGATACACTCTGGTCCTGGGGATAGACTGGGGAGAAAGGTCAGAGTGTGTCCCATTGACTCAGATACACACTGGTCCTGGGCGTCTGGGGAGAAAGGTCAGAGAGAGTCCCAACTCAGATACACACTGGTCCTGGGGGACTGGGGAGAAAGTCAGAGGGAGTCCAATTGACTCAGGTACACACGGGCCCTGGGGGACTGGGGAGAAAGATCAGAGAGAGTCCCATTGACTCAGATACACACAGCTCCTGGGGGACTGCTGAGAAAGGTCAGAGAATCCCATTGACTCAGATACACACTGGTCCTGGGGGTCTGGGGAGAAAGGTCAGAGAGAGTCCCATTGACTCAGATACACACTTGTCCTGTGGGACTGGGGAGAAAGTTCAGCGAGAGTCCCATTGACTCAGGTACACACTGGTCCTGGGGGACTGCGGAGAAAGATCAGAGAGAGTCCGATTGACTCAGATGCACAGGTCCTGGGGGAGTGGGCAGAATGCTCAGAGAGATTCCCATTGACTCAGGTACACACTGGTCATGGGGATAGACTGGGGAGAAAGGTCCGAGAGAACCCCATTGACTCAGATACACACTAGTCCTGGGGGACCGGGGAGAAAGGTCAGAGAGAGACCCATTGACTCAGACACACTGGTCCTGGGGGACTGGGGAGAAAGGTCAGAGAGAGTCCCATTGAGTCGGATACACACTGGTCCTGGGGATAGACTGGGGAGAAAGTTCAGAGAGAGTCCCATTGACTCAGATAAACACTGGTCCTGGGGATAGACTGGGGAGAAAGGTCAGAGAGAGTCCCATTGACACAGATAAACACCGGTCATGGGGATAGGCTGGGGAGAAAGGTCAGAGAGAGTCCCATTGACTCAGATACACTCTGGTCCTGGGGGACTGGGGAGAAACGTCAGAGAGACTCCCATTGACTCAGATAAACACTGGTCCTGGGGGTAGACTGGGGAGAATGGTCAAAGGGAGTCCCACTGATTCAGATACACACTGGTCCTTGGAATAGACTGGGGAGAATGTTCAGAGAGAGTCCCAATGAATCAGATATACACTGGTCCTGGGGATAGACTGGGGAGAATGGTCAGAGAGAGTCCCATTGACTCAGATACACACGGTCTTGGGGGACTGGGTAGAAAGGTCAGAGAGAGTCCCATTGACTCAGATACACTCTGGTCCTGGGGGACTGGGGAGAAAGATCAGAGAGAGTCCCATGGACTCTGATACACTCTCGTCCTGGGGGACTTGGGAGAAAGGTCACAGAGAGTCCCATTGACTCAGATACACTCTGGTCCTGGGGGACTGGGGAGAAAGGTCAGAGAGAGTCCCATTGACTCAGATACACACTGGTCCTGGGGATAGACTGGGGAGAAAGGTCAGAGAGAGTCCCATTGAATCAGATACACACTGGTCCTGGGGGATAGACTGGGGAGAAAGGTCAGAGAGTCCCATTGACTCAGATACACACTGGTCCTGGGGGATATACTGGGGAGAAAAGTCAGTGAGATTCCCATTGACTCAGATAAACACTGGTCCTGGGGATAGACTGGGGAGAAACGTCAGAGAGAGTCCCATTGACTCAGATACACACTGGTCCTGGGGGACTGGGGAGAAAGTTCAGAGAGAGTCCCATTGACTCAGATACACACTGGTCCTGGGGATAGACAGGGTGAAAGTTCAGAGAGAGTCCCATTGACTCAGATAAACACTGGTCCTGGGGATAGACTGGGGAGAAAGATCAGAGAGTCCCATTGACTCAGATACACACTGGTCCTGGGGGTCTGGGGAGAAAGGTCAGAGAGAGTCCCATTGACTCAGATACACACTGGTCCTGCGGGACTGGGGAGAAAGGTCAGAGAGAATCCCATTGACTCAGACAAACACTGGTCCTGGGGAATGACTGGGGAGAAAGGTCAGAGGGAGTCCCACTGATTCAGATACACACTGGTCCTGGGGGACTGGGGAGAAAGGTCAGAGAGAGTCCCATTGACTCAGATACACACTGGTCCTGGGGGACTAGGGAGAAAGGTCAGAAAGAGTCCAATTGACTCAGATACACTTTGGTCCATGGGGCATGGGGAGAAAGATCAGAGAGAGTCCCATTGACTCAGATACACTCTGGTCCTGGGGGACTGGGGAGAAAGGTCAGAGAGAGCCCATTGAATCAGGTACACACTGGTCCTGGGGATAGACAGGGTGAAAGTTCAGAGAGAGTCCCATTGACTCAGATATACGTTGGTCCTGGGGATAGACTGGGGAGAAAGGTCAGAGAGAGTCCCATTGACTCAGATACACACTGGTCCTGGGAGACTGGGGAGAAAGTTCAGAGAGAGTCCCATTGACTCAGATACACACTGGTCCTGGGGATATACTGGGGAGAATGGTAAGAGAGAGTCCCATTGACTCAGATACACACTGGTCCTGGGGAAAGACTGGGGAGAAAGGTCAGAGAGTGTCCCATTGACTCAGATAAACACTGGTCCTGGGGATAGACTGGGGAGAAATGTCAGAGAGTCCCATTGACTCAGATACACACTGGTCCTGGGGGTCTGGGGAGAAAGGACAGAAAGACTCCCATTGACACAGATAAACACTGGTCATGGGGATAGATTGGGGAGAAAGGTCAGAGAGAGTCCCATTGACTCAGATACACTCTGGTCCTGGGGGACTGGGGAGAAAAATCAGAGAGAGTCCCATTGACTCAGATACACTCTCGTCCTGGGGGACATGGGAGAGAGCTCAGAGAGAGTCCCATTGACTCAGATACACACTGGTCCTGGGGGATATACTGGGGGGAAAGGTGAGAGAGACTCCCATTGACTCAGATAAACACTGGTCCTGGGGATAGACTGGGGAGAAAGGTCAGAGAGAGTCCCATTGACTCAGATACACACTGGTCCTGGGGGACAAAGGAGAAATGTCAGAGAGAGTACCATTGACTCAGATACACACTGGTCCTGGGGATCGACTGGGGAGAAAGGTCAGAGAGAGTCCCATTGACTCAGATAAACACTGATCCTGGGGATAGAATGGGGAGAAAGGTCAGAGAGAGTGCCATTGATCCAGATATACACTGGTCCTGGGGATAGACTGGGGAGAAAGGTCAGAGAGAGTCCCATTGACTCAGATACACACTGGTCCTGGGGGACTGGGGAGAAAGGTCAGAGAGAGTCCCATTGACTCAGGTACACTCTGGTCCTGGGGGACTGGGGAGAAAGATCAGAGAGAGTCCCATTGACTCAGATATACTCTCGTCCTGGGGGACTGGGGAGAAAGGTCAGAGAGAGTCCCATTGACTCAGATACACTCTGGTTCTGGGGGACTGGGGAGAAAGGTCAGAGAGAGTCCCATTGACTCAGATACACACTGGTCCTGGGGATAGACTGGGGAGAAAGGTCAGAGAGAGTCCCATTGACTCAGATACACACTGGTCCTGGGGGATATACAGGGGAGAAAGGTCATAGATATTCCCATTGACTCAGATAAAAACTGGTCCTGGGGATATACTGGGGAGAAACGTCACTGAGAGTCCCATTGACTCAGATACACACTAGTCCTGGGGGACTGGGGAGAAAGTACAGAGCGAGTCCCATTGACTCACATACACACTGGTCCTGGGGGACTGGGGAGAAAGGTCAGAGAGAGTCCAATTGACTCAGGTACACACGGGTCCTGGGGGACTGGGGAGAAAGATCAGAGAGAGTCCCATTGACTCTGAATACACACTGCTCCTGGGGGACTGGGGAGAAAGGTCAGAGAATCCCATTGACTCAGATACACTCTGGTCCTGGGGGACTGGGGAGAAAGGTCAGAGAGAGTCCCATTGACTCAGATAAACACTGGTCCTGGGGATAGACTGGGGAGAATGGTCAGAGGGAGTCCCACTGATTCAGATACACACTGGTCCTTGGGATAGACTGGGGAGAAAGGTCAGAGAGAGTCCCATTGACTCAGATATACACTGGTCCTGGGGATTGACTGTGGAGAAAGGTCAGAGAGAGTCCCATTGACTCAGATACACACTGGTCCTGGGGGAATGGGGAGAAAGGTCAGAGAGAGTCCCATTGACTCAGATACACACTGGTCCTGGGGGAATGGGGAGAAAGGTCAGAGAGAGTCCCATTGACTCAGATACACTCTGGTCCTGGGGGACTGGGGAGAAAGATCAGAGATAGTCCCATTGACTCAGATACACTCTCGTCCTGGGGGACTTGGGAGAAAGGTCAGAGAGAATCCCATTGACTCAGATACACTCTGGTCCTGGGGGACTGGGGAGAAAGCTCAGAGAGAGTCCCATTGACTCAGATACACACTGGTCCTGGGAAAAGACTGGGGAGAAAGGTCAGAGAGAGTCCCATTGACTCAGATACACGCTGGTCCTGGGGGACTGGGGAGAAAGATCAGAGAGAGTCCCATTGACTCAGATACACTCTCGTCCTGGGGGACTGGGGAGAAAGGTCAGAGAGAGTCCCATTGACTCAGATACACTCTGGTCCTGGGGGACTGGGGAGAAAGGTGAGAGAGAGTCCCATTGACTCAGATACACACTGGTCCTGGGGATAGACTGGGGAGAAAGGTCAGAGAGAGTCCCATTGACTCAGATACACACTGGTCCTGGGGGATAGACTGTGGAGAAAGGTTTGAGAGTCCCATTGACTCAGATACACACTGGTCCTGGGGGATATACTGGGGAGAATGGTCAGAGAGATTCCCATTGACTCAGATAAACACTGGTCCTGGGGATAGACTGGGGAGAAACGTCAGAGAGAGTCCCATTGACTCAGATACACACTGGTCCTGGGGGACTGGGGAGAAAGGTCAGAGAAAGTCCCATTGACTCAGATACACACTGGTCCTGGGGATAGACTGGGGAGAAAAGTAAGAGAGAGTCCCATTGACTCAGATACACACTGGTCCTGGGGATAGACTGGGGAGAAAGGTCAGAGAGTCCCATTGACTCAGATACACACTGGTCCTGTGGGTCTGGGTAGAAAGATCAGAGAGAGTCCCATTGACTCAGATACACACTGGTCCTGGGGGACTGGGGAGAAAGGTCAGAGAGAGTCCCATTGACTCAGGTACACACGGGTCCTGGGGGACTGGGGAGAAAGATAAGAGAGAGTCCCATTGACTCAGATACACACTGCTCCTGGGGGACTGGGGAAAAGGTCAGAGAATCCCATTGACTCAGATACACACTGGTCCTGGGGGTTTGGGGAGAAAGGTCAGAGAGAGTCCCATTGACTCAGATGCACACTGGTCCTGGGGGACTGGGGAGAAAGTTCAGAGAGAGTCCCATTGACTCAGGTGCACACTGGTCCTGGGGGACTGGGGAGAAAGATCAGAGAGGGTCCGATTGACTCAGATACAAACAGGTCCTGGGGGACTGGGGAGAAAGGTCAGAGCGATTCCCATTGACTCAGGTACACACTGTGATGGGGACAGACTGGGGAGAAAGTTCAGAGAGAACCCCATTGATCAGATACACACTAGTCCTGGGGGACTGGGGAGAAAGGTCAGAGAGAGACCCATTGACTCAGATACACACGAGTCCTGGGGGACTGGGGAGAAAGGTCAGAGAGAGTCCCATTGACACAGATAAACACCGGTCATGGGGATGGAGTGGGGAGAAAGGTCAGAGAATCCCATTGACTCAGATACACTCTGGTCCTGGGGGACTGGGGAGAAAGGTCAGAGAGAGTCCCATTGACTCAGATAAACACTGGTCCTGGGGATAGATTGGGGAGAATGGTCAGAGGGAGTCCCACTGATTCAGATACACACTGGTCCTGGGGATAGACTGGGGAGAAAGGTCAGAGAGAGTCCCATTGACTCAGATATACACTGGTCCTGGGGATAGACTGGGGAGAAATGTCAGAGAGAGTCCCATTGACTCAGATACACACTGGTCTTGGGGGACTGGTGAGAAAGGTCAGAGAGAGTCCCATTGACTCAGATACACTCTCGTCCTGGGGGACATGGGAGAGAGCTCAGAGAGAGTCCCATTGACTCAGATACACACTGGTCCTGGGGGATATACTGGGGGGAAAGGTGAGAGAGACTCCCATTGACTCAGATAAACACTGGTCCTGGGGATAGACTGGGGAGAAAGGTCAGAGAGAGTCCCATTGACTCAGATACACACTGGTCCTGGGGGACAAAGGAGAAATGTCAGAGAGAGTACCATTGACTCAGATACACACTGGTCCTGGGGATCGACTGGGGAGAAAGGTCAGAGAGAGTCCCATTGACTCAGATAAACACTGGTCCTGGGGATAGACTGGGGAAAAAGTTCAGAGAGAGTCCCATTGATTCAGATAAACACTGGTCCTGGGGATAGACTGGGGAGAAAGGTCAGAGAGAGTCCCATTGACACAGATAAACACCGGTCATGGGGATAGACTGGGGAGAAAGGTCAGAGAGAGTCCCATTGACTCAGATACACTCTGGTCCTGGGGGACTGGGGAGAAAGGTCAGAGAGAGTCCCATTGACTCAGATACACTCTGGTCCTCTGGGACTGGGGAGAAAGATCAGAGAGAGTACCATTGACTCAGATACACACTGGTCCTGGGGATAGACTGGGGATAAAGGTCAGAGAGAGTCCCATTGACTCAGATATACACTGGTCCTGGGGATAGACTGGGGAGAAAGGTCAGAGAGAGTCCCATTGACTCAGATACACACTGGTCTTGGGGGACTGGGGAGAAAGGTCAGAGAGAGTCCCATTGACTCAGATACACTCTGGTCCTCTGGGACTGGGGAGAAAGATCAGAGAGAGTCCCATTGATTCAGATACACTCTCGTCCTGGGGGACTGGGGAGAAAGGTCAGAGAGAGTCCCATTGACTCAGATACACTCTGGTCCTGGGGGACTGGGGAGAAAGGTCAGAGAGAGTCCCATTGACTCAGATACACACTGGTCCTGGGGATCGACTGGGGAGAAATGTGAGAGAGAGTCCCATTGACTCAGATACACACTGGTCCTGGGGGATAGACTGGGGAGAAAGGTCAGAGAGTCCCATTGACTCAGATACACACTGGTCCTGGGGGATATACTGCGGAGAAAGGTCAGAGAGATTCCCACAGACTCAGATAAACACTGGTCCTGGGGATAGACTGGGAGAAACGTCAGAGAGAGTCCCATTGACTCAGATACACACTGGTCCTGGGGGACTGGGGAGAAAGTTCAGAGAGAGTCCCATTGACTCAGATACACACTGGTCCTGGGGATGGACTGGGGAGAACAATAAGAGAGAGTCCCATTGACTCAGATACACTCTGGTCCTGGGGATAGACTGGGGAGAAAGGTCAGAGTGTGTCCCATTGACTCAGATACACACTGGTCCTGGGGGTCTGGGGAGAAAGGTCAGAGAGAGTCCCAACTCAGATACACACTGGTCCTGGGGGACTGGGGAGAAAGGTCAGAGGGAGTCCAATTGACTCAGGTACACACGGGTCCTGGGGGACTGGGGAGAAAGATCAGAGAGAGTCCCATTGACTCAGATACACACAGCTCCTGGGGGACTGGGGAGAAAGGTCAGAGAATCCCATTGACTCAGATACACACTGGTCCTGGGGGTCTGGGGAGAAAGGTCAGAGAGAGTCCCATTGACTCAGATACACACTTGTCCTGTGGGACTGGGGAGAAAGTTCAGCGAGAGTCCCATTGACTCAGGTACACACTGGTCCTGGGGGACTGCGGAGAAAGATCAGAGAGAGTCCGATTGACTCAGATGCACAGGTCCTGGGGGAGTGGGCAGAATGCTCAGAGAGATTCCCATTGACTCAGGTACACACTGGTCATGGGGATAGACTGGGGAGAAAGGTCAGAGAGAACCCCATTGACTCAGATACACTGGTCCTGGGGATAGACTGGGGAGAAAGGTCAGAGAGAGTCCCATTGACACAGATAAACACCGGTCATGGGGATAGGCTGGGGAGAAACGTCAGAGAGAGTCCCATTGACTCAGATAAACACTGGTCCTGGGGGTAGACTGGGGAGAATGGTCAAAGGGAGTCCCACTGATTCAGATACACACTGGTCCTTGGGATAGACTGGGGAGAATGGTCAGAGAGAGTCCCAATGAATCAGATATACACTGGTCCTGGGGATAGACTGGGGAGAATGGTCAGAGAGAGTCCCATTGACTCAGATACACACTGGTCTTGGGGGACTGGGTAGAAAGGTCAGAGAGAGTCCCATTGACTCAGATACACTCTGGTCCTGGGGGACTGGGGAGATAGATCAGAGAGAGTCCCATGGACTCTGATACACTCTCGTCCTGGGGGACTTGGGAGAAAGGTCAGAGAGAGTCCCATTGACTCAGATACACTCTGGTCCTGGGGGACTGGGGAGAAAGGTTAGAGAGAGTCCCATTGACTCAGATACACACTGGTCCTGGGGATAGACTGGGGAGAAAGGTCAGAGAGAGTCCCATTGAATCAGATACACACTGGTCCTGGGGGATAGACTGGGGAGAAAGTTCAGAGAGTCCCATTGACTCAGATACACACTGGTCCTGGGGGATATACTGGGGACAAAAGTCAGTGAGATTCCCATTGACTCAGATAAACACTGGTCCTGGGGATAGACTGGGGAGAAACGTCAGAGAGAGTCCCATTGACTCAGATACACACTGGTCCTGGGGGACTGGGGAGAAAGTTCAGAGAGAGTCCCATTGACTCAGATACACACTGGTCCTGGGGATAGACAGGGTGAAAGTTCAGAGAGAGTCCCATTGACTCAGATAAACACTGGTCCTGGGGATAGACTGGGGAGAAAGGTCAGAGAGTCCCATTGACTCAGATACACACTGGTCCTGGGGGTCTGGGGAGAAAGGTCAGAGAGAGTCCCATTGACTCAGATACACACTGGTCCTGCGGGACTGGGGAGAAAGGTCAGAGAGAATCCCATTGTCTCAGACAAACACTGGTCCTGGGGAATGACTGGGGAGAAAGGTCAGAGGGAGTCCCACTGATTCAGATACACACTGGTCCTGGGGGACTGGGGAGAAAGGTCAGAGAGAGTCCCATTGACTCAGATACACACTGGTCCTGGGGGACTAGGGAGAAAGGTCAGAAAGAGTCCAATTGACTCAGATACACTTTGGTCCATGGGGCATGGGGAGAAAGATCAGAGAGAGTCCCATTGACTCAGATACACTCTGGTCCTGGGGGACTGGGGAGAAAGGTCAGAGAGAGTCCCATTGAGTCGGATACACACTGGTCCTGGGGATAGACTGGGGAGAAAGTTCAGAGAGAGTCCCATTGACTCAGATAAACACTGGTCCTGGGGATAGACTGGGGACAAAGGTCAGAGAGAGTCCCATTGACACAGATAAACACCGGTCATGGGGATAGGCTGGGGAGAAACGTCAGAGAGAGTCCCATTGACTCAGATAAACACTGGTCCTGGGGGTAGACTGGGGAGAATGGTCAAAGGGAGTCCCACTGATTCAGATACACACTGGTCCTTGGGATAGACTGGGGAGAATGGTCAGAGAGAGTCCCAATGAATCAGATATACACTGGTCCTGGGGATAGACTGGGGAGAATGGTCAGAGAGAGTCCCATTGACTCAGATACACACTGGTCTTGGGGGACTGGGTAGAAAGGTCAGAGAGAGTCCCATTGACTCAGATACACTCTGGTCCTGGGGGACTGGGGAGATAGATCAGAGAGAGTCCCATGGACTCTGATACACTCTCGTCCTGGGGGACTTGGGAGAAAGGTCAGAGAGAGTCCCATTGACTCAGATACACTCTGGTCCTGGGGGACTGGGGAGAAAGGTCAGAGAGAGTCCCATTGACTCAGATACACACTGGTCCTGGGGATAGACTGGGGAGAAAGGTCAGAGAGAGTCCCATTGAATCAGATACACACTGGTCCTGGGGGATAGACTGGGGAGAAAGTTCAGAGAGTCCCATTGACTCAGATAAACACTGGTCCTGGGGGATATACTGGGGAGAAAAGTCAGTGAGATTCCCATTGACTCAGATAAACACTGGTCCTGGGGATAGACTGGGGAGAAACGTCAGAGAGAGTCCCATTGACTCAGATACACACTGGTCCTGGGGGACTGGGGAGAAAGTTCAGAGAGAGTCCCATTGACTCAGATACACACTGGTCCTGGGGATAGACAGGGTGAAAGTTCAGAGAGAGTCCCATTGACTCAGATAAACACTGGTCCTGGGGATAGACTGGGGAGAAAGGTCAGAGAGTCCCATTGACTCAGATACACACTGGTCCTGGGGGTCTGGGGAGAAAGGTCAGAGGGAGTCCCACTGATTCAGATACACACTGGTCCTGGGGGACTGGGGAGAAAGGTCAGAGAGAGTCCGATTGACTCAGATACAAACAGGTCCTGGGGGACTGGGGAGAAAGGTCAGAGCGATTCCCATTGACTCAGGTACACACTGGTCATGGGGACAGACTGGGGAGAAAGTTCAGAGAGAACCCCATTGATCAGATACACACTAGTCCTGGGGGACTGGGGAGAAAGGTCAGAGAGAGACCCATTGACTCAGATACACACGAGTCCTGGGGGACTGGGGAGAAAGGTCAGAGAGAGTCCCATTGACACAGATAAACACCGGTCATGGGGATGGAGTGGGGAGAAAGGTCAGAGAGAGTCCCATTGACTCAGATACACACTGGTCTTGGGGGACTGGTGAGAAAGGTCAGAGAGAGTCCCATTGACTCAGATACACTCTCGTCCTGGGGGACATGGGAGAGAGCTCAGAGAGAGTCCCATTGACTCAGATACACACTGGTCCTGGGGGATATACTGGGGGGAAAGGTGAGAGAGACTCCCATTGACTCAGATAAACACTGGTCCTGGGGATAGAGTGGGGAGAAAGGTCAGAGAGAGTCCCATTGACTCAGATACACACTGGTCCTGGGGGACAAAGGAGAAATGTCAGAGAGAGTACCATTGACTCAGATACACACTGGTCCTGGGGATCGACTGGGGAGAAAGGTCAGAGAGAGTCCCATTGACTCAGATAAACACTGGTCCTGGGGATAGACTGGGGAAAAAGTTCAGAGAGAGTCCCATTGATTCAGATAAACACTGGTCCTGGGGATAGACTGGGGAGAAAGGTCAGAGAGAGTCCCATTGACACAGATAAACACCGGTCATGGGGATAGACTGGGGAGAAAGGTCAGAGAGAGTCCCATTGACTCAGATACACTCTGGTCCTGGGGGACTGGGGAGAAAGGTCAGAGAGAGTCCCATTGACTCAGATACACTCTGGTCCTCTGGGACTGGGGAGAAAGATCAGAGAGAGTACCATTGACTCAGATACACACTGGTCCTGGGGATAGACTGGGGATAAAGGTCAGAGAGAGTCCCATTGACTCAGATATACACTGGTCCTGGGGATAGACTGGGGAGAAAGGTCAGAGAGAGTCCCATTGACTCAGATACACACTGGTCTTGGGGGACTGGGGAGAAAGGTCAGAGAGAGTCCCATTGACTCAGATACACTCTGGTCCTCTGGGACTGGGGAGAAAGATCAGAGAGAGTCCCATTGATTCAGATACACTCTCGTCCTGGGGGACTGGGGAGAAAGGTCAGAGAGAGTCCCATTGACTCAGATACACTCTGGTCCTCTGGGACTGGGGAGAAAGATCAGAGAGATTCCCATTGATTCAGATACACTCTCGTCCTGGGGGACTGGGGAGAAAGGTCAGAGAGAGTCCCATTGACTCAGATACACTCTGGTCCTGGGGGACTGGGGAGAAAGGTCAGAGAGAGTCCCATTGACTCAGATACACACTGGTCTTGGGGGACTGGTGAGAAAGGTCAGAGAGAGTCCCATTGACTCAGATACACTCTCGTCCTGGGGGACATGGGAGAGAGCTCAGAGAGAGTCCCATTGACTCAGATACACACTGGTCCTGGGGGATATACTGGGGGGAAAGGTGAGAGAGACTCCCATTGACTCAGATAAACACTGGTCCTGGGGATAGACTGGGGAGAAAGGTCAGAGAGAGTCCCATTGACTCAGATACACACTGGTCCTGGGGGACAAAGGAGAAATGTCAGAGAGAGTACCATTGACTCAGATACACACTGGTCCTGGGGATCGACTGGGGAGAAAGGTCAGAGAGAGTCCCATTGACTCAGATAAACACTGGTCCTGGGGATAGACTGGGGAAAAAGTTCAGAGAGAGTCCCATTGATTCAGATAAACACTGGTCCTGGGGATAGACTGGGGAGAAAGGTCAGAGAGAGTCCCATTGACACAGATAAACACCGGTCATGGGGATAGACTGGGGAGAAAGGTCAGAGAGAGTCCCATTGACTCAGATACACTCTGGTCCTGGGGGACTGGGGAGAAAGGTCAGAGAGAGTCCCATTGACTCAGATACACTCTGGTCCTCTGGGACTGGGGAGAAAGATCAGAGAGAGTACCATTGACTCAGATACACACTGGTCCTGGGGATAGACTGGGGATAAAGGTCAGAGAGAGTCCCATTGACTCAGATATACACTGGTCCTGGGGATAGACTGGGGAGAAAGGTCAGAGAGAGTCCCATTGACTCAGATACACACTGGTCTTGGGGGACTGGGGAGAAAGGTCAGAGAGAGTCCCATTGACTCAGATACACTCTGGTCCTCTGGGACTGGGGAGAAAGATCAGAGAGAGTCCCATTGATTCAGATACACTCTCGTCCTGGGGGACTGGGGAGAAAGGTCAGAGAGAGTCCCATTGACTCAGATACACTCTGGTCCTGGGGGACTGGGGAGAAAGGTCAGAGAGAGTCCCATTGACTCAGATACACACTGGTCCTGGGGATAGACTGGGGAGAAAGGTCAGAGAGAGTCCCATTGAATCAGATACACACTGGTCCTGGGGGATAGACTGGGGAGAAAGGTCAGAGAGTCCCATTGACTCAGATACACACTGGTCCTGGGGGATATACTGCGGAGAAAGGTCAGAGAGAGTCCCATTGACTCAGATACACACTGGTCCTGGGGGACTGGGGAGAAAGTTCAGAGAGAGTCCCATTGACTCAGATACACACTGGTCCTGGGGATGGACTGGGGAGAACAATAAGAGAGAGTCCCATTGACTCAGATACACTCTGGTCCTGGGGATAGACTGGGGAGAAAGGTCAGAGTGTGTCCCATTGACTCAGATACACACTGGTCCTGGGGGTCTGGGGAGAAAGGTCAGAAAGAGTCCCAACTCAGATACACACTGGTCCTGGGGGACTGGGGAGAAAGGTCAGAGGGAGTCCAATTGACTCAGGTACACACGGGTCCTGGGGGACTGGGGAGAAAGATCAGAGAGAGTCCCATTGACTCAGATACACACAGCTCCTGGGGGACTGGGGAGAAAGGTCAGAGAATCCCATTGACTCAGATACACACTGGTCCTGGGGGTCTGGGGAGAAAGGTCAGAGAGAGTCCCATTGACTCAGATACACACTTGTCCTGTGGGACTGGGGAGAAAGTTCAGCGAGAGTCCCATTGACTCAGGTACACACTGGTCCTGGGGGACTGCGGAGAAAGATCAGAGAGAGTCCGATTGACTCAGATGCACAGGTCCTGGGGGAGTGGGCAGAATGCTCAGAGAGATTCCCATTGACTCAGGTACACACTGGTCATGGGGATAGACTGGGGAGAAAGGTCAGAGAGAACCCCATTGACTCAGATACACTGGTCCTGGGGATAGACTGGGGAGAAAGGTCAGAGAGAGTCCCATTGACACAGATAAACACCGGTCATGGGGATAGGCTGGGGAGAAACGTCAGAGAGAGTCCCATTGACTCAGATAAACACTGGTCCTGGGGGTAGACTGGGGAGAATGGTCAAAGGGAGTCCCACTGATTCAGATACACACTGGTCCTTGGGATAGACTGGGGAGAATGGTCAGAGAGAGTCCCAATGAATCAGATATACACTGGTCCTGGGGATAGACTGGGGAGAATGGTCAGAGAGAGTCCCATTGACTCAGATACACACTGGTCTTGGGGGACTGGGTAGAAAGGTCAGAGAGAGTCCCATTGACTCAGATACACTCTGGTCCTGGGGGACTGGGGAGATAGATCAGAGAGAGTCCCATGGACTCTGATACACTCTCGTCCTGGGGGACTTGGGAGAAAGGTCAGAGAGAGTCCCATTGACTCAGATACACTCTGGTCCTGGGGGACTGGGGAGAAAGGTCAGAGAGAGTCCCATTGACTCAGATACACACTGGTCCTGGGGATAGACTGGGGAGAAAGGTCAGAGAGAGTCCCATTGAATCAGATACACACTGGTCCTGGGGGATAGACTGGGGAGAAAGTTCAGAGAGTCCCATTGACTCAGATACACACTGGTCCTGGGGGATATACTGGGGAGAAAAGTCAGTGAGATTCCCATTGACTCAGATAAACACTGGTCCTGGGGATAGACTGGGGAGAAACGTCAGAGAGAGTCCCATTGACTCAGATACACACTGGTCCTGGGGGACTGGGGAGAAAGTTCAGAGAGAGTCCCATTGACTCAGATACACACTGGTCCTGGGGATAGACAGGGTGAAAGTTCAGAGAGAGTCCCATTGACTCAGATAAACACTGGTCCTGGGGATAGACTGGGGAGAAAGGTCAGAGAGTCCCATTGACTCAGATACACACTGGTCCTGGGGGTCTGGGGAGAAAGGTCAGAGAGAGTCCCATTGACTCAGAAAAACACTGGTCCTGCGGGACTGGGGAGAAAGGTCAGAGAGAATCCCATTGTCTCAGACAAACACTGGTCCTGGGGAATGACTGGGGAGAAAGGTCAGAGGGAGTCCCACTGATTCAGATACACACTGGTCCTGGGGGACTGGGGAGAAAGGTCAGAGAGAGTCCCATTGACTCAGATACACACTGGTCCTGGGGGACTAGGGAGAAAGGTCAGAAAGAGTCCAATTGACTCAGATACACTTTGGTCCATGGGGCATGGGGAGAAAGATCAGAGAGAGTCCCATTGACTCAGATACACTCTGGTCCTGGGGGACTGGGGAGAAAGGTCAGAGAGAGTCCCATTGAGTCGGATACACACTGGTCCTGGGGATAGACTGGGGAGAAAGTTCAGAGAGAGTCCCATTGACTCAGATAAACACTGGTCCTGGGGATAGACTGGGGAGAAAGGTCAGAGAGAGTCCCATTGACACAGATAAACACCGGTCATGGGGATAGGCTGGGGAGAAACGTCAGAGAGAGTCCCATTGACTCAGATAAACACTGGTCCTGGGGGTAGACTGGGGAGAATGGTCAAAGGGAGTCCCACTGATTCAGATACACACTGGTCCTTGGGATAGACTGGGGAGAATGGTCAGAGAGAGTCCCAATGAATCAGATATACACTGGTCCTGGGGATAGACTGGGGAGAATGGTCAGAGAGAGTCCCATTGACTCAGATACACACTGGTCTTGGGGGACTGGGTAGAAAGGTCAGAGAGAGTCCCATTGACTCAGATACACTCTGGTCCTGGGGGACTGGGGAGATAGATCAGAGAGAGTCCCATGGACTCTGATACACTCTCGTCCTGGGGGACTTGGGAGAAAGGTCAGAGAGAGTCCCATTGACTCAGATACACTCTGGTCCTGGGGGACTGGGGAGAAAGGTCAGAGAGAGTCCCATTGACTCAGATACACACTGGTCCTGGGGATAGACTGGGGAGAAAGGTCAGAGAGAGTCCCATTGAATCAGATACACACTGGTCCTGGGGGATAGACTGGGGAGAAAGTTCAGAGAGTCCCATTGACTCAGATACACACTGGTCCTGGGGGATATACTGGGGAGAAAAGTCAGTGAGATTCCCATTGACTCAGATAAACACTGGTCCTGGGGATAGACTGGGGAGAAACGTCAGAGAGAGTCCCATTGACTCAGATACACACTGGTCCTGGGGGACTGGGGAGAAAGTTCAGAGAGAGTCCCATTGACTCAGATACACACTGGTCCTGGGGATAGACAGGGTGAAAGTTCAGAGAGAGTCCCATTGACTCAGATAAACACTGGTCCTGGGGATAGACTGGGGAGAAAGGTCAGAGAGTCCCATTGACTCAGATACACACTGGTCCTGGGGGTCTGGGGAGAAAGGTCAGAGGGAGTCCCACTGATTCAGATACACACTGGTCCTGGGGGACTGGGGAGAAAGGTCAGAGAGAGTCCCATTGACTCAGATACACACTGGTCCTGGGGGACTAGGGAGAAAGGTCAGAAAGAGTCGAATTGACTCAGATACACTTTGGTCCATGGGGCATGGGGAGAAAGATCAGAGAGAGTCCCATTGACTCAGATACACTCTGGTCCTGGGGGACTGGGGAGAAAGGTCAGAGAGAGTCCCATTGAGTCGGATACACACTGGTCCTGGGGATAGACTGGGGAGAAAGTTCAGAGAGAGTCCCATTGACTCAGATAAACACTGGTCCTGGGGATAGACTGGGGAGAAAGGTCAGAGAGAGTCCCATTGACACAGATAAACACCGGTCATGGGGATAGGCTGGGGTGAAACGTCAGAGAGAGTCCCATTGACTCAGATAAACACTGGTCCTGGGGGTAGACTGGGGAGAATGGTCAAAGGGAGTCCCACTGATTCAGATACACACTGGTCCTTGGGATAGACTGGGGAGAATGGTCAGAGAGAGTCCCAATGAATCAGATATACACTGGTCCTGGGGATAGACTGGGGAGAATGGTCAGAGAGAGTCCCATTGACTCAGATACACACTGGTCTTGGGGGACTGGGTAGAAAGGTCAGAGAGAGTCCCATTGACTCAGATACACTCTGGTCCTGGGGGACTGGGGAGAAAGATCAGAGAGAGTCCCATGGACTCTGATACACTCTCGTCCTGGGGGATTGGGAGAAAGGTCAGAGAGAGTCCCATTGACTCAGATACACTCTGGTCCTGGGGGACTGGGGAGAAAGGTCAGAGAGAGTCCCATTGACTCAGATACACACTGGTCCTGGGGATAGACTGGGGAGAAAGGTCAGAGAGAGTCCCATTGAATCAGATACACACTGGTCCTGGGGGATAGACTGGGGAGAAAGTTCAGAGAGTCCCATTGACTCAGATACACACTGGTCCTGGGGGATATACTGGGGAGAAATGTCAGTGAGATTCCCATTGACTCAGATAAACACTGGTCCTGGGGATAGACTGGGGAGAAACGTCAGAGAGAGTCCCATTGACTCAGATACACACTGGTCCTGGGGGACTGGGGAGAAAGTTCAGAGAGAGTCCCATTGACTCAGATACACACTGGTCCTGGGGATAGACAGGGTGAAAGTTCAGAGAGAGTCCCATTGACTCAGATAAACACTGGTCCTGGGGATAGACTGGGGAGAAAGGTCAGAGAGTCCCATTGACTCAGATACACACTGGTCCTGGGGGTCTGGGGAGAAAGGTCAGAGAGAGTCCCATTGACTCAGATACACACTGGTCCTGCGGGACTGGGGAGAAAGGTCAGAGAGAATCCCATTGACTCAGGTACACACTGGTCATGGGGATAGACTGGGGAGAAAGGTCAGAGGGAGTCCCATTGATTCAGATACACACTGGTCCTGGGGGACTGGGGAGAAAGGTCAGAGAGAGTCCCATTGACTCAGATACACACTGGTCCTGGGGGACTAGGGAGAAAGGTCAGAAAGAGTCCAATTGACTCAGATACACTTTGGTCCATGGGGCATGGGGAGAAAGATCAGAGAGAGTCCCATTGACTCAGATACACTCTGGTCCTGGGGGACTGGGGAGTAAGGTCAGAGAGAGCCCATTGAATCAGGTACACACTGGTCCTGGGGATAGACAGGGTGAAAGTTCAGAGAGAGTCCCATTGACTCAGATACACGTTGGTCCTGGGGATAGACTGGGGAGAAAGGTCAGAGAGAGTCCCATTGACTCAGATACACACTGGTCCTGGGAGACTGGGGAGAAAGTTCAGAGAGAGTCCCATTGACTCAGATACACACTGGTCCTGGGGATATACTGGGGAGAATGGTAAGAGAGAGTCCCATTGACTCAGATACACACTGGTCCTGGGGATAGACTGGGGAGAAAGGTCAGAGAGTGTCCCATTGACTCAGATAAACACTGGTCCTGGGGTTAGACTGGGGAGAAATGTCAGAGAGTCCCATTGACTCAGATACACACTGGTCCTGGGGGTCTGGGGAGAAAGGACAGAGAGACTCCCATTGACACAGATAAACACTGGTCATGGGGATAGATTGGGGAGAAAGGTCAGAGAGAGTCCCATTGACTCAGATACTCTCTGGTCCTGGGGGACTGGGGAGAAAGTTCAGAGAGAGTCCCATTGACTCAGATAAACATTGGTCCTGGGGATAGACTGGGGAGAAATGTCAGAGGGAGTCCCACTGATTCAGATACACACTGGTCCTGGGGATAGACTGGGGATAAAGGTCAGAGAGCGTCCCATTGACTCAGATACACACTGGTCCTGGGGGACTGGGTAGAAATGTCAGAGAGAGTCCCATTGACTCAGATACACACTGGTCCTGGGGTGACTGGGGAGAAAGGTCAGAGAGTCCCATTGACTCAGATACACATTGGTCCTGGGGGTCTGTGGAGAAAGGACAGAGAGAAGTCCCATTGACTCAGATACACACTGGTCCTTGGGGACTGGGGAGAAAGTTCAGAGAGAGTCCCATTGACTCAGGTACACACTGGTCCTGGGGGACTGGGGAGAATGATCAGAGAGAGTCCCATTGACTCAGATACACACAGGTACTGGGGGACTGGGGAGAAAGGTCAGAGAGATTCCCATTGACTCAGGTACACACTGGTCATGGGGATCGACTGGGGAGAAAGGCCATAGAGAGCCCCATTGACTCAGATACACACTAGTCCTGGGGGACTGGGGAGAAAGTTCAGAGAGAGACCCATTGACTCAGATACACACTGGTCCTGGGGGACTGGGGAGAAAGGTCAGAGAGAGTCCCATTGACTCAGATACACACTGGTCCTGGGGGACTGGGGAGAAAGGTCAGAGAGAGTCCAATTGACTCAGATACACTCTGGACCGTGGGGACTGGGGAGAAAGATCAGAGAGAGTCCCATTGACTCAGATACACTCTGGTCCTGGGGGACTGGGGAGAAAAGTCAGGGAGAGTCCCATTGACTCAGGTACACACTGGTCCTGGGGATAGACAGGGTGAAAGTTCAAAGAGAGTCCCATTGACTCAGATACACGTTGGTCCTGGGGATAGACCGGGGAGAAAGTTCAGTGAGAGTCCCATTGACTCAGATACACACTTGTCCTGGGGGACTGGGGAGAAAGTTCAGAGAGAGTCCCATTGACTCAGATACACACTGGACCTGGGGATAGACTGGGGAGAATGGTAAGAGAGAGTCCCATTGACTCAGATACACACTGGTCCTGGGGATAGACTGGGGAGAAAGGTCAGAGAGTGTCCCATTGAATCAGATAAACACTGGTCATGGGGATAGACTGGGGAGAAAGGTCAGAGAGTCCCATTGACTGAGATACACACTGGTCCTGGGGGTCTGGGGAGAAAGGTCAGAGAGAGTCCCATTGACACAGATAAACACCGGTCATGGGGATAGACTGGGGAGAAAGGTCAGAGAGAGTCCCATTGACTCAGATACACTCTGGTCCTGGGGGACTGGGGAGAAAGGTCAGAGAGAGTCCCATTGACTCAGATAAACACTGGTCCTGGGGATAGACTGGGGAGAAAGGTCAGAGGGAGTCCCATTGACTCAGATACACACTGGTCCTGGGGATAGACAGGGTGAAAGTTCAGAGAGAGTCCCATTGACTCAGATAAACACTGGTCCTGGGGATAGACTGGGGAGAAAGGTCAGAGAGTCCCATTGACTCAGATACACACTGGTCCTGGGGGTCTGGGGAGAAAGGTCAGAGAGAGTCCCATTGACTCAGATACACACTGTTCCTGCGGGACTGGGGAGAAAGGTCAGAGAGAATCCCATTGACTCAGACAAACACTGGTCCTGGGGAATGACTGGGGAGAAAGGTCAGAGGGAGTCCCACTGATTCAGATACACACTGGTCCTGGGGGACTGGGGAGAAAGGTCAGAGAGAGTCCCATTGACACAGATACACACTGGTCCTGGGGGACTAGGGAGAAAGGTCAGAAAGAGTCCAATTGACTCAGATACACTTTGGTCCATGGGGCATGAGGAGAAAGATCAGAGAGAGTCCCATTGACTCAGATACACTCTGGTCCTGGGGGACTGGGGAGAAAGGTCAGAGAGAGCCCATTGAATCAGGTACACACTGGTCCTGGGGATAGACAGGGTGAAAGTTCAGAGAGAGTCCCATTGACTCAGATACACGTTGGTCCTGGGGATAGACTGGGGAGAAAGGTCAGAGAGAGTCCCATTGACTCAGATACACACTGGTCCTGGGAGACTGGGGAGAAAGTTCAGAGAGAGTCCCATTGACTCAGATACACACTGGTCCTGGGGATATACTGGGGAGAATGGTAAGAGAGAGTCCCATTGACTCAGATACACACTGGTCCTGGGGATAGACTGGGGAGAAAGGTCAGAGAGTGTCCCATTGACTCAGATAAACACTGGTCCTGGGGATAGACTGGGGAGAAATGTCAGAGAGTCCCATTGACTCAGATACACACTGGTCCTGGGGGTCTGGGGAGAAAGGACAGAGAGACTCCCATTGACACAGATAAACACTGGTCATGGGGATAGATTGGGGAGAAAGGTCAGAGAGAGTCCCATTGACTCAGATACACTCTGGTCCTGGGGGACTGGGGAGAAAGTTCAGAGAGAGTCCCATTGACTCAGATAAACACTGGTCCTGGGGATAGACTGGGGAGAAATGTCAGAGGGAGTCCCACTGATTCAGATACACACTGGTCCTGGGGATAGACTGGGGATAAAGGTCAGAGAGCGTCCCATTGACTCAGATACACACTGGTCCTGGGGGACTGGGTAGAAATGTCAGAGAGAGTCCCATTGACTCAGATACACACTGGTCCTGGGGTGACTGGGGAGAAAGGTCAGAGAGTCCCATTGACTCAGATACACATTGGTCCTGGGGGTCTGGGGAGAAAGGACAGAGAGAAGTCCCATTGACTCAGATACACACTGGTCCTTGGGGACTGGGGAGAAAGTTCAGAGAGAGTCCCATTGACTCAGGTACACACTGGTCCTGGGGGACTGGGGAGAATGATCAGAGAGAGTCCCATTGACTCAGATACACACAGGTCCTGGGGGACTGGGGAGAAAGGTCAGAGAGATTCCCATTGACTCAGGTACACACTGGTCATGGGGATAGACTGGGGAGAAAGGCCATATAGAGCCCCATTGACTCAGATACACACTAGTACTGGGGGACTGGGGAGAAAGTTCAGAGAGAGACCCATTGACTCAGATACACACTGGTCCTGGTGGACTGGGGAGAAAGGTCAGAGAGAGTCCCATTGACTCAGATACACACTGGTCCTGGGGGACTGGGGAGAAAGGTCAGAGAGAGTCCAATTGACTCAGATACACTCTGGTCCGTGGGGACTGGGGAGAAAGATCAGAGAGAGTCCCATTGACTCAGATACACTCTGGTCCTGGGGGACTGGGGAGAAAAGTCAGGGAGAGTCCCATTGACTCAGGTACACACTGGTCCTGGGGACAGACAGGGTGAAAGTTCAGAGAGAGTCCCATTGACTCAGATACACGTTGGTCCTGGGGATAGACTGGGGAGAAAGTTCAGTGAGAGTCCCATTGACTCAGATACACACTTGTCCTGGGGGACTGGGGAGAAAGTTCAGAGAGAGTCCCATTGACTCAGATACACACTGGTCCTGGGGATAGACTGGGGAGAATGGTAAGAGAGAGTCCCATTGACTCAGATACACACTGGTCCTGGGGATAGACTGGGGAGAAAGGTCAGAGAGTGTCCCATTGACTCAGATAAACACTGGTCATGGGGATAGACTGGGGAGAAAGGTCAGAGTGTCCCATTGACTGAGATACACACTGGTCCTGGGGGTCTGGGGAGAAAGGTCAGAGAGAGTCCCATTGACACAGATAAACACCGGTCATGGGGATAGACTGGGGAGAAAGCTCAGAGAGAGTCCCATTGACACAGATACACTCTGGTCCTGGGGGACTGGGGAGAAAGGTCAGAGAGAGTCCCATTGACTCAGATAAACACTGGTCCTGGGGATGACTGGGGAGAAAGGTCAGAGGGAGTCCCACTGATTCAGATACACACTGGTCCTGGGAATAGACTGGGGATAAAGTTCAGAGAGAGTCCAATTGACTCAGATATACACTGGTCCTGGGGATAGACTGGGGAGAAAGGTCAGAGAGAGTCCCATTGACTCAGATACACACTTTCCCTGGGGGACTGGGGAGAAATGTCAGAGAGAGTCCCATTAACTCAGATACACTCTGGTCCTGGGGGACTGGGGAGAAAGGTCAGAGAGAGTCCCATTGACTCAGATACACACTGGTCCTGGGGATAGACTGGGGAGAAAGGTCAGAGAGAGTCCCATTGACTCAGATACACACTGGTCCTGGGGGATAGAATGGGGAGAAAAGTCAGAGAGTCCCATTGACTCAGATACACACTGGTCCTGGGGGATATACTGGGGAGAAAGTTCAGAGAGATTCCCATTGACTCAGATAAACACTGGTCCTGGGGATAGACTGGGGAGAAACGTCAGAGAGAGTCCCATTGACTCAGATACACACTGGTCCTGGGGGACTGGGGAGAAAGTACAGAGAGAGCCCCAGTGACTCAGATACACACTGGTCCTGGGGACAGACTGGGGAGAAAGGTAAGAGAGAGTCCCATTGACTCAGATACACACTGGTCCTGGGGATAGACTGGGGAGAAAGGTCAGAGAGTCCCATTGACTCAGATACACATTGGTCTTGGGGGTCTGGGGAGAAAGGACAGAGAGAGTCCCATTGACTCAGATACACACTGGTCCTTGGGGACTGGGGAGAAAGTTCAGAGAGAGTCCCATTGACTCAGGTACACACTGGTCCTGGGAGACTGGGGAGAATGATCAGAGAGAGTCCCATTTACTCAGATACACACAGGTCCTGGGGGACTGGGGAGAAAGGTCAGAGATATTCCCATTGACTCAGGTACACACTGGTCATGGGGATAGACTGGGGAGAAATGCCATAGAGAGCCCCATTGACTCAGATACACACTGGTCCTGGGGGTCTGGGGAGAAAGGTCAGAGAGAGTCCCATTGACTCAGATACACACTGGTCCTTCGGGACTGGGGAGAAAGGTCAGAGAGAATCCCATTGACTCAGGTACACACTGGTCATGGGGATAGACTGGGGAGAAAGGTCAGAGGGAGTCCCACTGATTCAGATACACACTGGTCCTGGGGGACTGGGGAGAAAGGTCAGAGAGAGTCCCATTGACTCAGATACACACTGGTCCTGGTGGACTAGGGAGAAAGGTCAGAAAGAGTGCAATTGACTCAGATACACTTTGGTCCATGGGGCATGGGGAGAAAGATCAGAGAGAGTCCCATTGACTCAGATACACTCTGGTCCTGGGGGACTGGGGAGAAAGGTCAGTGAGAGCCCATTGAATCAGGTACACACTGGTCCTGGGGATAGACAGGGTGAAAGTTCAGAGAGAGTCCCATTGACTCAGATACACGTTGGTCCTGGGGATAGACTGGGGAGAAAGGTCAGAGAGAGTCCCATTGACTCAGATACACACTGGTCCTGGGAGACTGGGGAGAAAGTTCAGAGAGAGTCCCATTGACTCAGATACACACTGGTCCTGGGGATATACTGGGGAGAATGGTAAGAGAGAGTCCCATTGACTCAGATACACACTGGTCCTGGGGATAGACTGGGGAGAAAGGTCAGAGAGTGTCCCATTGACTCAGATAAACACTGGTCCTGGGGTTAGACTGGGGAGAAATGTCAGAGAGTCCCATTGACTCAGATACACACTGGTCCTGGGGGTCTGGGGAGAAAGGACAGAGAGACTCCCATTGACACAGATAAACACTGGTCATGGGGATAGATTGGGGAGAAAGGTCAGAGAGAGTCCCATTGACTCAGATACACTCTGGTCCTGGGGGACTGGGGAGAAAGTTCAGAGAGAGTCCCATTGACTCAGATAAACATTGGTCCTGGGGATAGACTGGGGAGAAATGTCAGAGGGAATCCCACTGATTCAGATACACACTGGTCCTGGGGATAGACTGGGGATAAAGGTCAGAGAGCGTCCCATTGACTCAGATACACACTGGCCCTGGGGGACTGGGTAGAAATGTCAGAGAGAGTCCCATTGACTCAGATACACACTGGTCCTGGGGTGACTGGGGAGAAAGGTCAGAGAGTCCCATTGACTCAGATACACATTGGTCCTGGGGGTCTGTGGAGAAAGGACAGAGAGAAGTCCCATTGACTCAGATACACACTGGTCCTTGGGGACTGGGGAGAAAGTTCAGAGAGAGTCCCATTGACTCAGGTACACACTGGTCCTGGGGGACTGGGGAGAATGATCAGAGAGAGTCCCATTGACTCAGATACACACAGGTACTGGGGGACTGGGGAGAAAGGTCAGAGAGATTCCCATTGACTCAGGTACACACTGGTCATGGGGATCGACTGGGGAGAAAGGCCATAGAGAGCCCCATTGACTCAGATACACACTAGTCCTGGGGGACTGGGGAGAAAGTTCAGAGAGAGACCCATTGACTCAGATACACACTGGTCCTGGGGGACTGGGGAGAAAGGTCAGAGAGAGTCCCATTGACTCAGATACACACTGGTCCTGGGGGACTGGGGAGAAAGGTCAGAGAGAGTCCAATTGACTCAGATACACTCTGGTCCGTGGGGACTGGGGAGAAAGATCAGAGAGAGTCCCATTGACTCAGATACACTCTGGTCCTGGGGGACTGGGGAGAAAAGTCAGGGAGAGTCCCATTGACTCAGGTACACACTGGTCCTGGGGATAGACAGGGTGAAAGTTCAAAGAGAGTCCCATTGACTCAGATACACGTTGGTCCTGGGGATAGACTGGGGAGAAAGTTCAGTGAGAGTCCCATTGACTCAGATACACACTTGTCCTGGGGGACTGGGGAGAAAGTTCAGAGAGAGTCCCATTGACTCAGATACACACTGGTCCTGGGGATAGACTGGGGAGAATGGTAAGAGAGAGTCCCATTGACTCAGATACACACTGGTCCTGGGGATAGACTGGGGAGAAAGGTCAGAGAGTGTCCCATTGACTCAGATAAACACTGGTCATGGGGATAGACTGGGGAGAAAGGTCAGAGAGTCCCATTGACGGAGATACACACTGGTCCTGGGGGTCTGGGGAGAAAGGTCAGAGAGAGTCCCATTGACACAGATAAACACCGGTCATGGGGATAGACTGGGGAGAAAGGTCAGAGAGAGTCCCATTGACTCAGATACACTCTGGTCCTTGGGGACTGGGGAGAAAGGTCAGAGAGAGTCCCATTGACTCAGATAAACACTGGTCCTGGGGATAGACTGGGGAGAAAGGTCAGAGGGAGTCCCATTGACTCAGATACACACTGGTCCTGGGGATAGACAGGGTGAAAGTTCAGAGAGAGTCCCATTGACTCAGATAAACACTGGTCCTGGGGATAGACTGGGGAGAAAGGTCAGAGAGTCCCATTGACTCAGATACACACTGGTCCTGGGGGTCTGGGGAGAAAGGTCAGAGAGAGTCCCATTGACTCAGATACACACTGGTCCTGCGGGACTGGGGAGAAAGGTCAGAGAGAATCCCATTGACTCAGACAAACACTGGTCCTGGGGAATGACTGGGGAGAAAGGTCAGAGGGAGTCCCACTGATTCAGATACACACTGGTCCTGGGGGACTGGGGAGAAAGGTCAGAGAGAGTCCCATTGACACAGATACACACTGGTCCTGGGGGACTAGGGAGAAAGGTCAGAAAGAGTCCAATTGACTCAGATACACTTTGGTCCATGGGGCATGAGGAGAAAGATCAGAGAGAGTCCCATTGACTCAGATACACTCTGGTCCTGGGGGACTGGGGAGAAAGGTCAGAGAGAGCCCATTGAATCAGGTACACACTGGTCCTGGGGATAGACAGGGTGAAAGGTCAGAGAGAGTCCCATTGACTCAGATACACGTTGGTCCTGGGGATAGACTGGGGAGAAAGGTCAGAGAGAGTCCCATTGACTCAGATACACACTGGTCCTGGGAGACTGGGGAGAAAGTTCAGAGAGAGTCCCATTGACTCAGATACACACTGGTCCTGGGGATATACTGGGGAGAATGGTAAGAGAGAGTCCCATTGACTCAGATACACACTGGTCCTGGGGATAGACTGGGGAGAAAGGTCAGAGAGTGTCCCATTGACTCAGATAAACACTGGTCCTGGGGATAGACTGGGGAGAAATGTCAGAGAGTCCCATTGACTCAGATACACACTGGTCCTGGGGGTCTGGGGAGAAAGGACAGAGAGACTCCCATTGACACAGATAAACACTGGTCATGGGGATAGATTGGGGAGAAAGGTCAGAGAGAGTCCCATTGACTCAGATACACTCTGGTCCTGGGGGACTGGGGAGAAAGTTCAGAGAGAGTCCCATTGACTCAGATAAACACTGGTCCTGGGGATAGACTGGGGAGAAATGTCAGAGGGAGTCCCACTGATTCAGATACACACTGGTCCTGGGGATAGACTGGGGATAAAGGTCAGAGAGCGTCCCATTGACTCAGATACACACTGGTCCTGGGGGACTGGGTAGAAATGTCAGAGAGAGTCCCATTGACTCAGATACACACTGGTCCTGGGGTGACTGGGGAGAAAGGTCAGAGAGTCCCATTGACTCAGATACACATTGGTCCTGGGGGTCTGGGGAGAAAGGACAGAGAGAAGTCCCATTGACTCAGATACACACTGGTCCTTGGGGACTGGGGAGAAAGTTCAGAGAGAGTCCCATTGACTCAGGTACACACTGGTCCTGGGGGACTGGGGAGAATGATCAGAGAGAGTCCCATTGACTCAGATACACACAGGTCCTGGGGGACTGGGGAGAAAGGTCAGAGAGATTCCCATTGACTCAGGTACACACTGGTCATGGGGATAGACTGGGGAGAAAGGCCATATAGAGCCCCATTGACTCAGATACACACTAGTACTGGGGGACTGGGGAGAAAGTTCAGAGAGAGACCCATTGACTCAGATACACACTGGTCCTGGTGGACTGGGGAGAAAGGTCAGAGAGAGTCCCATTGACTCAGATACACACTGGTCCTGGGGGACTGGGGAGAAAGGTCAGAGAGAGTCCAATTGACTCAGATACACTCTGGTCCGTGGGGACTGGGGAGAAAGATCAGAGAGAGTCCCATTGACTCAGATACACTCTGGTCCTGGGGGACTGGGGAGAAAAGTCAGGGAGAGTCCCATTGACTCAGGTACACACTGGTCCTGGAGACAGACAGGGTGAAAGTTCAGAGAGAGTCCCATTGACTCAGATACACGTTGGTCCTGGGGATAGACTGGGGAGAATGGTAAGAGAGAGTCCCATTGACTCAGATACACACTGGTCCTGGGGATAGACTGGGGAGAAAGGTCAGAGAGTGTCCCATTGACTCAGATAAACACTGGTCATGGGGATAGACTGGGGAGAAAGGTCAGAGTGTCCCATTGACTGAGATACACACTGGTCCTGGGGGTCTGGGGAGAAAGGTCAGAGAGAGTCCCATTGACACAGATAAACACCGGTCATGGGGATAGACTGGGGAGAAAGGTCAGAGAGAGTCCCATTGACTCAGATACACTCTGGTCCTGGGGGACTGGGGAGAAAGGTCAGAGAGAGTCCCATTGACTCAGATAAACACTGGTCCTGGGGATGACTGGGGAGAAAGGTCAGAGGGAGTCCCACTGATTCAGATACACACTGGTCCTGGGAATAGACTGGGGATAAAGTTCAGAGAGAGTCCAATTGACTCAGATATACACTGGTCCTGGGGATAGACTGGGGAGAAAGGTCAGAGAGAGTCCCATTGACTCAGATACACACTTTCCCTGGGGGACTGGGGAGAAATGTCAGAGAGAGTCCCATTAACTCAGATACACTCTGGTCCTGGGGTACTGGGGAGAAAGGTCAGAGAGAGTCCCATTGACTCAGATACACACTGGTCCTGGGGATAGACTGGGGAGAAAGGTCAGAGAGAGTCCCATTGACTCAGATACACACTGGTCCTGGGGGATAGAATGGGGAGAAAAGTCAGAGAGTCCCATTGACTCAGATACACACTGGTCCTGGGGGATATACTGGGGAGAAAGGTCAGAGAGATTCCCATTGACTCAGATAAACACTGGTCCTGGGGATAGACTGGGGAGAAACGTCAGAGAGAGTCCCATTGACTCAGATACACACTGGTCCTGGGGGACTGGGGAGAAAGTACAGAGAGAGCCCCAGTGACTCAGATACACACTGGTCCTGGGGACAGACTGGGGAGAAAGGTAAGAGAGAGTCCCATTGACTCAGATACACACTGGTCCTGGGGATAGACTGGGGAGAAAGGTCAGAGAGTCCCATTGACTCAGATACACATTGGTCTTGGGGGTCTGGGGAGAAAGGACAGAGAGAGTCCCATTGACTCAGATACACACTGGTCCTTGGGGACTGGGGAGAAAGTTCAGAGAGAGTCCCATTGACTCAGGTACACACTGGTCCTGGGAGACTGGGGAGAATGATCAGAGAGAGTCCCATTTACTCAGATACACACAGGTCCTGGGGGACTGGGGAGAAAGGTCAGAGAGATTCCCATTGACTCAGGTACACACTGGTCATGGGGATAGACTGGGGAGAAAGGCCATAGAGAGCCCCATTGACTCAGATACACACTAGTCCTGGGGGACTGGGGAGAAAGTTCAGAGAGAGACCCATTGACTCAGATACACACTGGTCCTGGGGGACTGGGGAGAAAGGTCAGAGAGAGTCACATTGACTCAGATACAAACTGGTCCTGGGGGACTGGGGAGAAAGGTCAGAGAGAGTCCAATTGACTCAGATACACTCTGGTCCGTGGGGACTGGGGAGAAAGATCAGAGAGAGTCCCATTGACTCAGATACACTCTGGTCCTGGGGGACTGGGGAGAAAGGTGAGGGAGAGTCCCATTGACTCAGGTACACACTGGTCCTGGGGATAGACAGGGTGAAAGTTCAGAGAGAGTCCCATTGACTCAGATACACGTTGGTCCTGGGGATAGACTGGGGAGAAAGTTCAGTGAGAGTCCCATTGACTCAGATACACACTAGTCCTGGGGGACTGGGGAGAAAGTTCAGAGAGAGTCCCATTGACTCAGATACACACTGGTCCTGGGGATAGACTGGGGAGAATGGTAAGAGAGAGTCCCATTGACTCAGATACACACTGGTCCTGGGGGACTGGGGAGAAAAGTCAGGGAGAGTCCCATTGACTCAGGTACACACTGGTCCTGGGGATAGACAGGGTGAAAGTTCAGAGAGAGTCCCATTGACTCAGATACACGTTGGTCCTGGGGATAGACTGGGGAGAAAGTTCAGTGAGAGTCCCATTGACTCAGATACATACTTGTCCTGGGGGACTGGGGAGAAAGTTCAGAGAGAGTCCCATTGACTCAGATACACACTGGTCCTGGGGATAGACTGGGGAGAATGGTAAGAGAGAGTCCCATTGACTCAGATACACACTGGTCCTGGGGATAGACTGGGGAGAAAGGTCAGAGAGTGTCCCATTGACTCAGATAAACACTGGTCATGGGAATAGACTGGGGAGAAAGGTCAGAGAGTCCCATTGACTGAGATACACACTGGTCCTGGGGGTCTGGGGAGAAAGGTCAGAGAGAGTCCCATTGACACAGATAAACACCGGTCATGGGGATAGACTGGGGAGAAAGGTCAGAGGGAGTCCCACTGATTCAGATACACACTGGTCCTGGGAATAGACTGGGGATAAAGTTCAGAGAGAGTCCAATTGACTCAGATATACACTGGTCCTGGGGATAGACTGGGGAGAAAGGTCAGAGAGAGTCCCATTGACTCAGATACACACTGGTCCTGGGGGACTGGGGAGAAATGTCAGAGAGAGTCCCATTAACTCAGATACACTCTGGTCCTGGGGGACTGGGGAGAAAGGTCAGAGAGAGTCCCATTGACTCAGATACACACTGGTCCTGGGGATAGACTGGGGAGAAAGGTCAGAGAGAGTCCCATTGACTCAGATACACACTGGTCCTGGGGGATAGAATGGGGAGAAAAGTCAGAGAGTCCCATTGACTCAGATACACACTGGTCCTGGGGGATATACTGGGGAGAAAGGTCAGAGAGATTCCCATTGACTCAGATAAACACTGGTCCTGGGGATAGACTGGGGAGAAAGTACAGAGAGAGCCCCAGTGACTCAGATACACACTGGTCCTGGGGATAGACTGGGGAGAAAGGTAAGAGAGAGTCCCATTGACTCAGATACACACTGGTCCTGGGGATAGACTGGGGAGAAAGGTCAGAGAGTCCCATTGACTCAGATACACACTGGTCCTTGGGGACTGGGGAAAAAGTTCAGAGAGAGTCCCATTGACTCAGGTACACACTGGTCCTGGGAGACTGGGGAGAATGATCAGAGAGAGTCCCATTTACTCAGATACACACAGGTCCTGGGGGACTGGGGAGAAAGGTCAGAGAGATTCCCATTGACTCAGGTACACACTGGTCATGGGGATAGACTGGGGAGAAAGGCCATAGAGAGCCCCATTGACTCAGATACACACTAGTCCTGGGGGACTGGGGAGAAAGTTCAGAGAGAGACCCATTGACTCAGATACACACTGGTCCTGGGGGACTGGGGAGAAAGGTCAGAGAGAGTCCCATTGACTCAGATACACTCTGGTCCGTGGGGACTGGGGAGAAAGATCAGAGAGAGTCCCATTGACTCAGATACACTCTGGTCCTGGGGGACTGGGGAGAAAGGTGAGGGAGAGTCCCATTGACTCAGGTACACACTGGTCCTGGGGATAGACAGGGTGAAAGTTCAGAGAGAGTCCCATTGACTCAGATACACGTTGGTCCTGGGGATAGACTGGGGAGAAAGTTCAGTGAGAGTCCCATTGACTCAGATACACACTAGTCCTGGGGGACTGGGGAGGAAGTTCAGAGAGAGTCCCATTGACTCAGATACACACTGGTCCTGGGGATAGACTGGGGAGAATGGTAAGAGAGAGTCCCATTGACTCAGATACACACTGGTCCTGGGGATAGACTGGGGAGAAAGGTCAGAGAGTGTCCCATTGACTCAGATAAACACTGCTCATGGGGATAGACTGGGGAGAAAGGTCAGAGAGTCCCATTGACTCAGATACACACTGGTCCTGGGGGTCTGGGGAGAAAGGTCAGAGAGAGTCCCATTGACACAGATAAACACCGGTCATGGGGATAGACTGGGGAGAAAGGTCAGAGAGAGTCCCATTGACTCAGATACACTCTGGTCCTGGGGACCTGGGGAGAAAGGTCAGAGAGAGTCCCATTGACTCAGATAAACACTGGTCCTGGGGATAGACTGGGGAGAAAGGTCAGAGGGAGTCCCACTGATTCAGATACACACTGGTCCTGGGAATAGACTGGGGATAAAGGTCAGAGAGAGTCCAATTGACTCAGATATACACTGGTTCTGGGGATAGACTGGGGAGAAAGGTCAGAGAGAGTCCCATTGACTCAGATACACACTGCTCCTGGGGGACTGGGGAGAAATGTCAGAGAGAGTCCCATTAACTCAGATACACTCTGGTCCTGGAGGACTGGGGAGAAAGATCAGAGAGAGTCCCATTGACTCAGATACACTCTCGTCCTGGGGGACTGGGGAGAAAGGTCAGAGAGGGTCCCATTGACTCAGATACACTCTGGTCCTGGGGGACTGGGGAGAAAGGTCAGAGAGAGTCCCATTGACTCAGATACACACTGGTCCTGGGGATAGACTGGGGAGAAAGGTCAGAGAGAGTCCCATTGACTCAGATACACACTGGTCCTGGGGGATAGAATGGGGAGAAAAGTCAGAGAGTCCCATTGACTCAGATACACACTGGTCCTGGGGATAGACTGGGGAGAAAGGTCAGAGAGTGTCCCATTGACTCAGATAAACACTGGTCATGGGGATAGACTGGGGAGAAAGGTCAGAGAGTCCCATTGACTCAGATACACACTGGTCCTGGGGGTCTGGGGAGAAAGGTCAGAGAGAGTCCCATTGACACAGATAAACACCGGTCATGGGGATAGACTGGGGAGAAAGGTCAGAGAGAGTCCCATTGACTCAGATACACTCTGGTCCTGGGGGACTGGGGAGAAAGGTCAGAGAGAGTCCCATTGACTCAGATAAACACTGGTCCTGGGGATAGACTGGGGAGAAAGGTCAGAGAGAGTCCCATTGATTCAGGTACACACTGGTCCTGGGAATAGACTGGGGATAAAGGTCAGAGAGAGTCCAATTGACTCAGATATACACTAGTCCTGGGGATAGACTGGGGAGAAAGGTCAGAGAGAGTCCCATTGACTCAGATAAACACTGGTCCTGGGGGACTGTGGAGAAAGTTCAGAGAGAGTCCCATTGACTCAGATACACACTGGTCCTGGGGATAGACTGGAGAGAAAGGTAAGAGAGAGTCCCATTCACTCAGATACACACTGGTCCTGGGGATAGACTGGGGAGAAAGGTCAGAGAGTGTCCCATTGACTCAGATAAACACTGGTCCTGGGGATAGACTGGGGAGAAAGGTCAGAGAGTCCAATTGACTCAGATACACACTGGTCCTAGGGGTCTGGGGAGAAAGGTCAGAGAGAGTCCCATTGACTCAGATACACACTTGTCCTGCGGGACTGGGGAGAAATGTCAGAGAGAGTCCCATTGACTCAGATACACTCTGGTCCTGGGGGACTGGGGAGAAAGATCAGAGAGATTCCCATTGACTCAGATACACTTTCGTCCTGGGGGACTGGGGAGAAAGGTCAGAGAGAGTCCCATTGACTCAGATACACTCTGGTCCTGGGGGACTGGGGAGAAAGGTCAGAGAGAGTCCCATTGACTCAGATACACACTGGTCCTGGGGATAGACTGGGGAGAAAGGGCAGAGAGAGTCCCATTGACTCAGATACATACTGGTCCTGGGGGATAGAATGGGGAGAAAAGTCAGAGAGTCCCATTGACTCAGATACACACTGGTCCTGGGGGATATACTGGGGAGAAAGGTCAGAGAGAGTCCAATTGACTCAGATACACTCTGGTCCGTGGGGACTGGGGAGAAAGATCAGAGAGAGTCCCATTGACTCAGATACACTCTGGTCCTGGGGGACTGGGGAGAAAAGTCAGGGAGAGTCCCATTGACTCAGGTACACACTGGTCCTGGGGATAGACAGGGTGAAAGTTCAGAGAGAGTCCCATTGACTCAGATACACGTTGGTCCTGGGGATAGACTGGGGAGAAAGTTCAGTGAGAGTCCCATTGACTCAGATACACACTTGTCCTGGGGGACTGGGGAGAAAGTTCAGAGAGAGTCCCATTGACTCAGATACACACTGGTCCTGGGGATAGACTGGGGAGAATGGTAAGAGAGAGTCCCATTGACTCAGATACACACTGGTCCTGGGGATAGACTGGGGAGAAAGGTCAGAGAGTGTCCCATTGACTCAGATAAACACTGGTAATGGGGATAGACTGGGGAGAAAGGTCAGAGAGTCCCATTGACTGAGATACACACTGGTCCTGGGGGTCTGGGGAGAAAGGTCAGAGAGAGTCCCATTGACACAGATAAACACCGGTCATGGGGATAGACTGGGGAGAAAGGTCAGAGAGAGTCCCATTGACTCAGATACACTCTGGTCCTGGGGGACTGGGGAGAAAGGTCAGAGGGAGTCCCACTGATTCAGATACACACTGGTCCTGGGAATAGACTGGGGATAAAGTTCAGAGAGAGTCCAATTGACTCAGATATACACTGGTCCTGGGGATAGACTGGGGAGAAAGGTCAGAGAGAGTCCCATTGACTCAGATACACACTGGTCCTGGGGGACTGGGGAGAAATGTCAGAGAGAGTCCCATTAACTCAGATACACTCTGGTCCTGGGGGACTGGGGAGAAAGGTCAGAGAAAGTCCCATTGACTCAGATACACACTGGTCCTGGGGATAGACTGGGGAGAAAGGTCAGAGAGAGTCCCATTGACTCAGATACACACTGGTCCTGGGGGATAGAATGGGGAGAAAAGTCAGAGAGTCCCATTGACTCAGATACACACTGGTCCTGGGGGATATACTGGGGAGAAAGGTCAGAGAGATTCCCATTGACTCAGATAAACACTGGTCCTGGGGATAGACTGGGGAGAAACGTCAGAGAGAGTCCCATTGACTCAGATACACACTGGTCCTGGGGGACTGGGGAGAAAGTACAGAGAGAGCCCCAGTGACTCAGATACACACTGGTCCTGGGGATAGACTGGGGAGAAAGGTAAGAGAGAGTCCCATTGACTCAGATACACACTGGTCCTGGGGATAGACTGGGGAGAAAGGTCAGAGAGTCCCATTGACTCAGATACACATTGGTCCTGGGGGTCTGGGGAGAAAGGACAGAGAGAGTCCCATTGACTCAGATACACACTGGTCCTTGGGGACTGGGGAGAATGTTCAGAGAGAGTCCCATTGACTCAGGTACACACTGGTCCTGGGAGACTGGGGAGAATGATCAGAGAGAGTCCCATTTACTCAGATACACACAGGTCCTGGGGGACAGGGGAGAAAGGTCAGAGAGATTCCCATTGACTCAGGTACACACTGGTCATGGGGATAGACTGGGGAGAAAGGCCATATAGAGTCCCATTGACTCAGATACACACTAGTCCTGGGGGACTGGGGAGAAAGTTCAGAGAGAGACCCATTGACTCAGATACACACTGGTCCTGGGGGACTGGGGAGAAAAGTCAGAGAGAGTCCCATTGAATCAGATACACACTGGTCCTGGGGGACTGGGGAGAAAGGTCAGAGAGAGTCCAATTGACTCAGATACACTCTGGTCCGTGGGGACTGGGGAGAAAGATCAGAGAGAGTCCCATTGACTCAGATACACTCTGGTCCTGGGTGACTGGGGAGAAAGGTGAGGGAGAGTCCCATTGACTCAGGTACACACTGGTCCTGGGGATAGAGAGGGTGAAAGTTCAGAGAGAGTCCCATTGACTCAGATACACGTTGGTCCTGGGGATAGACTGGGGAGAAAGTTCAGTGAGAGTCCCATTGACTCAGATACACACTAGTCCTGGGGGACTGGGGAGAAAGTTCAGAGAGAGTCCCATTGACTCAGATACATACTGGTCCTGGGGATAGACTGGCGAGAATGGTAAGAGAGAGTCCCATTGACTCAGATACACACTGGTCCTGGGGGACTGGGGAGAAAAGTCAGGGAGAGTCCCATTGACTCAGGTACACACTGGTCCTGGGGATAGACAGGGTGAAAGTTCAGAGAGAGTCCCGTTGACTCAGATACACGTTGGTCCTGGGGATAGACTGGGGAGAAAGTTCAGTGAGAGTCCCATTGACTCAGATACACACTTGTCCTGGGGGACTGGGGAGAAAGTTCAGAGAGAGTCCCATTGACTCAGATACACACTGGTCCTGGGGATAGACTGGGGAGAATGGTAAGAGAGAGTCCCATTGACTCAGATACACACTGGTCCTGGGGATAGACTGGTAGAAAGGTCAGAGAGTGTCCCATTGACTCAGATAAACACTGGTCATGGGGATAGACTGGGGAGAAAGGTCAGAGAGTCCCATTGACTGAGATACACACTGGTCCTGGGGGTCTGGGGAGAAAGGTCAGAGAGAGTCCCATTGACACAGATAAACACCGGTCATGGGGATAGACTGGGGAGAAAGGTCAGAGAGAGTCCCATTGACTCAGATACACTCTGGTCCTGGGGGACTGGGGAGAAAGGTCAGAGAGAGTCCCATTGACTCAGATAAACACTGGTCCTGGGGATAGACTGGGGAGAAAGGTCAGAGGGAGTCCCACTGATTCAGATACACACTGGTCCTGGGAATAGACTGGGGATAAAGTTCAGAGAGAGTCCAATTGACTCAGATATACACTGGTCCTGGGGATAGACTGGGGAGAAAGGTCAGAGAGAGTCCCATTGACTCAGATACACACTGGTCCTGGGGGACTGGGGAGAAATGTCAGAGAGAGTCCCATTAACTCAGATACACTCTGGTCCTGGGGGACTGGGGAGAAAGGTCAGAGAGAGTCCCATTGACTCAGATACACACTGGTCCTGGGGATAGACTGGGGAGAAAGGTCAGAGAGAGTCCCATTGACACAGATACACACTGGTCCTGGGGGATAGAATGGGGAGAAAAGTCAGAGAGTCCCATTGACTCAGATACACACTGGTCCTGGGGGATATACTGGGGAGAAAGGTCAGAGAGATTCCCATTGACTCAGATAAACACTGGTCCTGGGGATAGACTGGGGAGAAACGTCAGAGAGAGTCCCATTGACTCAGATACACACTGGTCCTGGGGGACTGGGGAGAAAGTACAGAGAGAGCCCCAGTGACTCAGATACACACTGGTCCTGGGGATAGACTGGGGAGAAAGGTAAGAGAGAGTCCCATTGACTCAGATACACACTGGTCCTGGGGATAGACTGGGGAGAAAGGTCAGAGAGTCCCATTGACTCAGATACACATTGGTCCTGGGGGTCTGGGGAGAAAGGACAGAGAGAGTCCCATTGACTCACATACACACTGGTCCTTGTGGACTGGGGAAAAAGTTCAGAGAGAGTCCCATTGACTCAGGTACACACTGGTCCTGGGAGACTGGGGAGAATGATCAGAGAGAGTCCCATTTACTCTGATACACACAGGTCCTGGGGGACTGGGGAGAAAGGTCAGAGAGATTCCCATTGACTCAGGTACACACTGGTCATGGGGATAGACTGGGGAGAAAGGCCATAGAGAGCCCCATTGACTCAGATACACACTAGTCCTGGGGGACTGGGGAGAAAGTTCAGAGAGAGACCCATTGACTCAGATACACACTGGTCCTGGGGGACTGGGGAGAAAAGTCAGAGAGAGTCCCATTGAATCAGATACACACTGGTCCTGGGGGACTGGGGAGAAAGGTCAGAGAGAGTCCAATTGACTCAGATACACTCTGGTCCGTGGGGACTGGGGAGAAAGATCAGAGAGAGTCCCATTGACTCAGATACACTCTGGTCCTGGGTGACTGGGGAGAAAGGTGAGGGAGAGTCCCATTGACTCAGGTACACACTGGTCCTGGGGATAGAGAGGGTGAAAGTTCAGAGAGAGTCCCATTGACTCAGATACACGTTGGTCCTGGGGATAGACTGGGGAGAAAGTTCAGTGAGAGTCCCATTGACTCAGATACACACTAGTCCTGGGGGACTGGGGAGAAAGTTCAGAGAGAGTCCCATTGACTCAGATACATACTGGTCCTGGGGATAGACTGGCGAGAATGGTAAGAGAGAGTCCCATTGACTCAGATACACACTGGTCCTGGGGGACTGGGGAGAAAAGTCAGGGAGAGTCCCATTGACTCAGGTACACACTGGTCCTGGGGATAGACAGGGTGAAAGTTCAGAGAGAGTCCCGTTGACTCAGATACACGTTGGTCCTGGGGATAGACTGGGGAGAAAGTTCAGTGAGAGTCCCATTGACTCAGATACACACTTGTCCTGGGGGACTGGGGAGAAAGTTCAGAGAGAGTCCCATTGACTCAGATACACACTGGTCCTGGGGATAGACTGGGGAGAATGGTAAGAGAGAGTCCCATTGACTCAGATACACACTGGTCCTGGGGATAGACTGGTAGAAAGGTCAGAGAGTGTCCCATTGACTCAGATAAACACTGGTCATGGGGATAGACTGGGGAGAAAGGTCAGAGAGTCCCATTGACTGAGATACACACTGGTCCTGGGGGTCTGGGGAGAAAGGTCAGAGAGAGTCCCATTGACACAGATAAACACCGGTCATGGGGATAGACTGGGGAGAAAGGTCAGAGAGAGTCCCATTGACTCAGATACACTCTGGTCCTGGGGGACTGGGGAGAAAGGTCAGAGAGAGTCCCATTGACTCAGATAAACACTGGTCCTGGGGATAGACTGGGGAGAAAGGTCAGAGGGAGTCCCACTGATTCAGATACACACTGGTCCTGGGAATAGACTGGGGATAAAGTTCAGAGAGAGTCCAATTGACTCAGATATACACTGGTCCTGGGGATAGACTGGGGAGAAAGGTCAGAGAGAGTCCCATTGACTCAGATACACACTGGTCCTGGGGGACTGGGGAGAAATGTCAGAGAGAGTCCCATTAACTCAGATACACTCTGGTCCTGGGGGACTGGGGAGAAAGGTCAGAGAGAGTCCCATTGACTCAGATACACACTGGTCCTGGGGATAGACTGGGGAGAAAGGTCAGAGAGAGTCCCATTGACACAGATACACACTGGTCCTGGGGGATAGAATGGGGAGAAAAGTCAGAGAGTCCCATTGACTCAGATACACACTGGTCCTGGGGGATATACTGGGGAGAAAGGTCAGAGAGATTCCCATTGACTCAGATAAACACTGGTCCTGGGGATAGACTGGGGAGAAACGTCAGAGAGAGTCCCATTGACTCAGATACACACTGGTCCTGGGGGACTGGGGAGAAAGTACAGAGAGAGCCCCAGTGACTCAGATACACACTGGTCCTGGGGATAGACTGGGGAGAAAGGTAAGAGAGAGTCCCATTGACTCAGATACACACTGGTCCTGGGGATAGACTGGGGAGAAAGGTCAGAGAGTCCCATTGACTCAGATACACATTGGTCCTGGGGGTCTGGGGAGAAAGGACAGAGAGAGTCCCATTGACTCACATACACACTGGTCCTTGTGGACTGGGGAAAAAGTTCAGAGAGAGTCCCATTGACTCAGGTACACACTGGTCCTGGGAGACTGGGGAGAATGATCAGAGAGAGTCCCATTTACTCTGATACACACAGGTCCTGGGGGACTGGGGAGAAAGGTCAGAGAGATTCCCATTGACTCAGGTACACACTGGTCATGGGGATAGACTGGGGAGAAAGGCCATAGAGAGCCCCATTGACTCAGATACACACTAGTCCTGGGGGACTGGGGAGAAAGTTCAGAGAGAGACCCATTGACTCAGATACACACTGGTCCTGGGGGACTGGGGAGAAAGGTCAGAGAGAGTCCCATTGACTCAGATACACTCTGGTCCGTGGGGACTGGGGAGAAAGATCAGAGAGAGTCCCATTGACTCAGATACACTCTGGTCCTGGGGGACTGGGGAGAAAGGTGAGGGAGAGTCCCATTGACTCAGGTACACACTGGTCCTGGGGATAGACAGGGTGAAAGTTCAGAGAGAGTCCCATTGACTCAGATACACGTTGGTCCTGGGGATAGACTGGGGAGAAAGTTCAGTGAGAGTCCCATTGACTCAGATACACACTAGTCCTGGGGGACTGGGGAGAAAGTTCAGAGAGAGTCCCATTGACTCAGATACACACTGGTCCTGGGGATAGACTGGGGAGAATGGTAAGAGAGAGTCCCATTTACTCAGATACACACTGGTCCTGGGGATAGACTGGGGAGAAAGGTCAGAGAGTGTCCCATTGACTCAGATAAACACTGGTCATGGGGATAGACTGGGGAGAAAGGTCAGAGAGTCCCATTGACTCAGATACACACTGGTCCTGGGGGTCTGGGGAGAAAGGTCAGAGAGAGTCCCATTGACACAGATAAACACCGGTCATGGGGATAGACTGGGGAGAAAGGTCAGAGAGAGTCCCATTGACTCAGATACACTCTGGTCCTGGGGACCTGGGGAGAAAGGTCAAAGAGAGTCCCATTGACTCAGATAAACACTGGTCCTGGGGATAGATTGGGGAGAAAGGTCAGAGGGAGTCCCACTGATTCAGATACACACTGGTCCTGGGAATAGACTGGGGATAAATGTCAGAGAGAGTCCAATTGACTCAGATATACACTGGTCCTGGGGATAGACTGGGGAGAAAGGTCAGAGAGAGTCCCATTGACTCAGATACACACTGGTCCTGGGGGACTGGGGAGAAATGTCAGAGAGAGTCCCATTAACTCAGATACACTCTGGTCCTGGAGGACTGGGGAGAAAGATCAGAGAGAGTCCCATTGACTCAGATACACTCTCGTCCTGGGGGACTGGGGAGAAAGGTCAGAGAGAGTCCCATTGACTCAGATACACACTGGTCCTGGGGATAGACTGGGGAGAAAGGTCAGAGAGAGTCCCATTGACTCAGATACACACTGGTCCTGGGGGATAGAATGGGGAGAAAAGTCAGAGAGTTCCATTGACTCAGATACACACTGGTCCTGGGGATAGACTGGGGAGAAAGGTCAGAGAGTGTCCCATTGACTCAGATAAACACTGGTCATGGGGATAGACTGGGGAGAAAGGTCAGAGAGTCCCATTGACTCAGATACACACTGGTCCTGGGGGTCTGGGGAGAAAGGTCAGAGAGAGTCCCATTGACACAGATAAACACCGGTCATGGGGATAGACTGGGGAGAAAGGTCAGAAAGAGTCCCATTGACTCAGATACACTCTGGTCCTGGGGGACTGGGGAGAAAGGTCAGAGAGAGTCCCATAGACTCAGATAAACACTGGTCCTGGGGATAGACTGGGGAGAAAGGTCAGAGAGAGTCCCATTGATTCAGGTACACACTGGTCCTGGGAATAGACTGGGGATAAAGGTCAGAGAGAGTATAATTGACTCAGATATACACTGGTCCTGGGGATAGACTGGGGAGAAAGGTCAGAGAGAGTCCCATTGACTCAGATACACACTGGTCCTGGGGGACTTGGAGAAAGTTCAGAGAGAGTCCCATTGACTCAGATACACACTGGTCCTGGGGATAGACTGGAGAGAAAGGTAAGAGAGAGTCCCATTCACTCAGATACACACTGGTCCTGGGGATAGACTGGGGAGAAAGGTCAGAGAGTGTCCCATTGACTCAGATAAACACTGGTCCTGGGGATAGACTAGGGAGAAAGGTCAGAGAGTCCAACTGACTCAGATACACACTGGTCCTAGGGGTCTGGGGAGAAAGGTCAGAGAGAGTCCCATTGACTCAGATACACACTTGTCCTGCGGGACTGGGGAGAAATGTCAGAGAGAGTCCCATTGACTCAGATACACTCTGGTCCTGGGGGACTGGGGAGAAAGATCAGAGAGAGTCCCATTGACTCAGATACACTTTCGTCCTGGGGGACTGGGGAGAAAGGTCAGAGAGAGTCCCATTGACTCAGATACACTCTGGTCCTGGGGGACTGGGGAGAAAGGTCAGAGAGAGTCCCATTGACTCAGATACACACTGGTCCTGGGGATAGACTTGGGAGAAAGGGCAGAGAGAGTCCCATTGACTCAGATACATACTGGTCCTGGGGGATAGAATGGGGAGAAAAGTCAGAGAGTCCCATTGACTCAGATACACACTGGTCCTGGGGGATATACTGGGTAGAAAGGTCAGAGAGATTCCCATTGACTCAGATAAACACTGGTCCTGGGGATAGACTGGGCAGAAACGTCAGATAGAGTCCCATTGACTCAGATACACACTGGTCCTGGGGGACTGGGGAGAAAGTACAGAGAGAGTCCCATTGACTCAGATACACACTGGTCCTGGGGATAGACTGGGGAGAAAGTTAAGAGAGAGTCCCATTGACTCAGATACACACTGGTCCTGAGGATAGACTGGGGAGAATGGTCAGAGACTGTCCCATTGACTCAGATAAACACTGGTCCTGGGGATAGACTGGGGAGAAAGGTCAGAGAGTCCCATTGACTCAGATACAAACTGGTCCTGGGGGTCTGGGGAGAAAGGTCAGAGAGAGTCCCAACTCAGATACACACTGGTCATGGGGGACTGGGGAGAATGGTCAGAGAGAGTCCAATTGACTCAGGTACACACGGGTCCTGGGGGACTGGGGAGAAAGCTCAGAGAGAGTCCCATTGACTCAGATACACACTGCTCCTGGGGGACTGGGGAGAAAGGTCAGAGAATCCTATTGACTCAGATACACTATGGTCCTGGGGGACTGGGGAGAAAGGTCAGAGAGAGTCCCATTGACTCAGATAAACACTGGTCCTGGGGATAGACTGGGGAGAATGGTCAGAGGGAGTCCCACTGATTCAGATACACACTGGTCCTTGGGATAGACTGGGGAGAAAGGTCAGAGAGAGTCCCATTGACTCAGATATAAACTGGTCCTGGGGATTGACTGTGGAGAAAGATCAGAGAGAGTCCCATTGACTCAGATACACACTGGTCCTGGGGGACTGGGGAGAAAGGTCAGAGAGAGTCCCATTGACTCATATACACTCTGGTCCTGGGGGACTGGGGAGAAAGATCAGAGAGAGTTCCATTGACTCAGATACACTCTCGTCCTGGGGGACTTGGGAGAAAGGTCAGAGAGAATCCCATTGACTCAGATACACTCTGGTCCTGGGGGACTGGGGAGAAAGGTCAGAGAGAGTCCCATTGACTCAGAAACACACTGGTCCTGGGGGATAGACTGAGGAGAAAGGTCAGAGAGTCCCATTGACTCAGATACACACTGGTCCTGGGGGATATACTGGGGAGAAAGGTCAGAGAGATTCCCATTGACTCAGATAAACACTGGTCCTGGGGATAGACTGGGGAGAAACGTCAGAGAGAGTCCCATTGACTCAGATAGACACTGGTCCTGGGGGACTGGGGAGAAATGTAAGAGAGAGTCCCATTGACTCAGATACACACTGGTCCTGTGGATAGACTGGGGAGAAAGGTCAGAGAGTGTCCCAATGACTCAGAAAAACACTGGTCCTGGGGATAGACTGGGGAGAAAGGTCAGAGAGTCCCATTGACTCAGATACACACTGGTCCTGTGGGTCTGGGGAGAAAGGTCAGGGAGAGTCCCATTGACTCAGATACACACTGGTCATGCGGGACTGGGGAGAAAGGTCAGAGAGAGTCCCATTGATTCAGGTACACACTGGTCCTGGGGGACTGAGGAGAAAGATCAGAGAGAGTCCCATTGACTCAGATACACACTGGTCCTGGGGGACTGGGGAGAAAGGTCAGAGAGTCCCATTGACTCAGATACACACTGGTCCTGGGGGTCTGGGGAGAAAGTTCAGAGAGAGTCCCATTGACTCAGATACACACTGGTCCTGGGGGACTGGGGAGAAAGTTCAGAGAGAGTCCCATTGACTCAGGTACACACTGGTCCTGGGGGACTGAGGAAAAAGATCAGAGAGAGTCCCATTGACTCAGATACACACTGGTCCTGGGGATAGACTGTGGAGAAAGATCAGAGAGACTCCCATTGACTCAGATACACACTGGTCCTGGGGATAGACTGTGGAGAAAGATCAGAGAGAGTCCCATTGACTCAGATACACACTGGTCCTGGGGGACTGGGGAGAAATGTCAGAGGGAGTCCCATTGACTCATATACACTCTGGTCCTGGGGGACTGGGGAGAAAGATCAGAGAGAGTTCCATTGACTCAGATACACTCTCGTCCTGGGAGACTTGGGAGAAAGGTCAGAGAGAATCCCATTGACTCAGATACACTCTCGTCCTGGGGGATTGGGGAGAAAGGTCAGAGAGAGTCCCATTGACTCAGATACACACTGGTCCTGGGAATAGACTGGGGAGAAAGGTCAGAGAGAGTCCCATTGATTCAGATACACACTGGTCCTGGGGGATAGACTGAGGAGAAAGGTCAGAGAGTCCCATTGACTCAGATACACACTGGTCCTGGGGGATATACTGGGGAGAAAGGTCAGAGAGATTCCCATTGACTCAGATAAACACTGGTCCTGGGGATAGACTGGGGAGAAACGTCAGAGAGAGTCCCATTGACTCAGATAGACACTGGTCCTGGGGGACTGGGGATAAATGTCATAGAGAGTCCCATTGAATCAGATACACGTTGGTCCTGGGGATACACAGGGTGAAAGTTCAGAGAGAGTCCCATTGACTCAGATACACACTGGTCCTGGGGGACTGGGGAGAAAGTTCAGAGAGAGTCCCATTGACTCAGATACACACTGGTCCTGGGGATAGACTGGGGAGAAAGGTAAGAGAGAGTCCCATTGACTCAGATACACACTGGTCCTGGGGATAGACTGGGGAGAAAGGTCAGAGAGTGTCCCATTGACTCAGAAAAACACTGGTCCTGGGGATAGACTGGGGAGAAAGGTCAAATAGTCCCATTGACTCAGATACACACTGGTCCTGGGGGTCTGGGGAGAAAGGTCAGGGAGAGTCCCATTGACTCAGATACACACTGGTCATGCGGGACTGGGGAGAAAGGTCAGAGAGAGTCCCATTGATTCAGGTACACACTGGTCCTGGGGGACTGGGGAGAAAGATCAGAGAGAGTCCCATTGACTCAGATACACACTGGTCCTGGGGAACTGGGGAGAAAGGTCAGAGAGTCCCATTGACTCAGATACAAACTGGTCCTGGGGGTCTGGGGAGAAAGTTCAGAGAGAGTCCCATTGACTCAGATACATACTGGTCCTGGGGGACTGGGGAGAAAGTTCAGAGAGAGTTCCATTGACTCAGGTACACACTGGTCCTGGGGGACTGAGGAAAAAGATCAGAGAGAGTCCCATTGACTCAGATACACACAGGTCCTGGGGGACTGGGGAGAAAGGTCAAAGAGATTCCCATTGACTCAGGTACACACTGGTCATGGGGATAGACTGGGGAGAAAGGTCATAGAGAGCCCCATTGACTCAGATACACACTTGTCCTGGGGGACTGGGGAGAAAGGTCAGAGGGAGACCCATTGACTCAGATACACACTGGTCCTCCGGGACTGGGGAGAAAGGTCAGAGACAGTCCCATTGACTCAGATACACACTGGTCCTGGGGATAGACTGGGGAGAAAGGTCAGAGAGAGTCCCATTGACTCAGGTACACACTGGTCCTGGGGGACTGGGGAGAAAGGTCAGAGAGAGTCCCATTTTCTCAGATACACTCTGGTCCTTGGGGACTGGGGAGAAAGATCAGAGAGAGTCCCATTGATTCAGATACACTCTGGTCCTGGGGGACTGGGGAGAAAGGTCAGAGAGAGTCCCATTGACTCAGGTACACACTGGTCCTGGGGATAGACAGGGTGAAAGTTCACCGAGAGTCCCATTGACTCAGATACACGTTGGTCCTGGGGATAGACTGGGGAGAAAGGTCAGAGAGAGTCCCATTGACTCAGATACACACTGGTCCTGGGGGACTGGGGAGAAAGTTCAGAGATAGTCGCATTGACTCAGATACACACTGGTCCTGGGGATAGATTGGAGAGAAAGGTAAGAGAGAGTCCCATTCACTCAGATACACACTGGTCCTGGGGATAGACTGGGGAGAAAGGTCAGAGAGTGTCCCATTGACTCAGATAAACACTGGTCCTGGGGATAGACTGGGGAGAAAGGTCAGAGAGTCCAATTGACTCAGATACACACTGGTCCTAGGGGTCTGGGGAGAAAGGACAGAGAGAGTCCCATTGACTCAGATACACACTGGTCCTGGGGGACTGGGGAGAAAGATCAGAGAGAGTCCCATTGACTCAGATACACACTGGTCCTGGGGGATTGGTGAGAAAGGTCAGAGAGTCCCATTGACTCAGATACACACTGGTCCTGGGGGTCTGGGGAGAAAGGTCGGAGAGAATCCCATTCACTCAGATACACACTGGTCCTGGGGATAGACTGGGGAGAATGGTAAGAGAGAGTCCCATTGACCCCGATACACACTGGTCCTGGGGTTAGACTGGGGAGAAAGGTCAGAGAGTGTCCCATTGACTCAGATAAACACTGGTCCTGGGGATAGACTGGGGAGAAAGGTCAGAGAGTCCCATTGACTCAGATACACACTGGTCCTGGGGGTCTGGGGAGAAAGGTCAGAGAGAGTCCCATTGACATAGATAAACACCGGTCATGGGGATAGACTGGGGAGAAATGTCAGAGAGAGTCCCATTGACTCAGATACACTCTGGTCCTGGGGGACTGGGGAGAAAGGTCAGAGAGAGTCCCATTGACTCAGATAAACACTGGTCCTGGGGATAGACTGGGGAGAAAGATCAGAGGGAGTCCCACTAATTCAGATACACAATGGTCCTGGGAATAGACTGGGGATAAAGGTCAGAGAGAGTCCAATTGACTCAGATATACACTGGTCCTGTGGATAGACTGGGGAGAAAGGTCAGAGAGAGTCCCATTGACTCAGGTACACTCTGGTCCTGGGTGACTGGGGAGAAATGTCAGAGAGAGTCCCATTGACTCAGATACACTCTGGTCCTGGGGGACTGGGACGAAAGGTCAGAGAGAGTCCCATTGACTCAGATAAACACTGGTCCTGGGGATAGACTGGGGAGAAGGATCAGAGGGAGTCCCACTGATTCAGATACACACTGGTCCTGGGGATAGACTGGGGAGAAAGGTCAGAGAGAGTCCCATTGACTCAGATACACACTGGTCCTGGGGCTAGAATGGGGAGAAAAGTCAGAGAGTCCCATTGACTCAGATACACACTGGTCCTGGGGGATATACTGGGGAGAAACGTCAGAGAGAGTCCCATTGACTCAGATACACACTGGTCCTGGGGGACTGGGGAGAAAGTACAGAGAGAGTCCCATTGACTCAGATACACACTGGTCCTGGGGATAGACTGGTGAGAAAGGTAAGAGAGAGTCCCATTGACTCAGATACACACTGGTCCTGGGGATAGACTGGGGAGAAAGGTCAGAGAGTGTCCCATTGACTCAGCTAAACAATGGTCCTGGGGATAGACTGGGGAGAAAGGTCAGAGAGTCCCATTGACTCAGATACACACTGGTCCTGGGGGTCTGGGAAGAAAGGTCAGAGAGAGTCCCAACTCAGATACATACTGGTCATGGGGGACTGGGGAGAAAGGTCAGAGAGAGTCCAATTGACTCAGGTACACACGGGTCCTTGGGGACTGGAGAGAAAGCTCAGAGGGAGTCCCATTGACTCAGATACACACTGCTCCTGGGGGACTGGGGAGAAAGGTCAGAGAATCCCATTGACTCAGATACACTCTGGTCTGGGGGACTGGGGAGAAAGGTCAGAGAGAGTCCCATTGACTCAGAAAAACACTGGTCCTGGGGACAGACTGGGGAGAATGGTCAGAGGGAGTCCCACTGATTCAGATACACACTGGTCCTGGGGGAATGGGGAGAAAGGTCAGAGCGAGTCCCATTGACTCAGATCCACTCTGGTCCTGGGGGACTGGGGAGAAAGATCAGAGAGAGTTCCATTGACTCAGATACACTCTCGTCCTGGGCGACTTGGGGAAAGGTCAGAGAGAATCCCATTGACTCAGATACACTCTGGTCCTGGGGGATAGACTGGGGAGAAAGGTCAGAGGGTCCCATTGACTCAGATAGACACTGGTCCTGGGCGACTGGGGAGAAATATCATAGAGAGTCCCATTGACTCAGATACACGTTGGTCCTGGGGATAGACAGGGTGAAAGTTCAGAGAGAGTCCCATTGACTCAGATACACACTGGTCCTGGGGGACTGGGGAGAAAGTTCAGAGAGAGTCCCATTGACTTAGATACACACTGGTCCTGGGGATAGACTGGGGAGAAAGGTAAGAGAGAGTCCCATTGACTCAGATACACTCAGGTCCTGGGGATAAACTGGGGAGAAAGGTCAGAGAGTGTCCCATTGACTCAGATAAACACTGGTCCTGGGGATAGACTGGGGAGAAAGGTCAGAGAGTCCCATTGACTCAGATACACACTGGTCCTGGGGGTCTGGGGAGAAAGGTCAGAGAGAGTCCCATTGACTCAGATACACACTGGTCCTGCGGGACTGGGGAGAAAGGTCAGGGAGATTCCCATTGATTCAGGTACACACTGGTCCTGGGGGACTGGGGAGAAAGATCAGAGAGAGTCCCATTGACTCAGATACACACTGGTCCTGGGGGACTGGGGAGAAAGGTCAGAGAGTCCCATTGACTCAGATACACACTGGTCCTGGGGGTCAGGGGAGAAAGTTCAGAGAGAGTCCCATTGACTCAGATACACACTGGTCCTGGGGATAGACTGGAGAGAAAGGTAAGAGAGAGTCCGATTCACTCAGATACACACTGGTCCTGGGGATAGACTGGGGAGAAAGGTCAGAGAGTGTCCCATTGACTCAGATAAACACTGGTCCTGGGGATAGACTGGGGAGAAAGGTCAGAGAGTCCCATTGACTCAGATACACACTGTTCCTGGGGGTGTGGGGAGAAAGGTCAGAGAGAGTCCCATTGACTCAGATACACACTTGTCCTGCGGGACTGGGGAGAAAGGTCAGAGAGAGTCCCATTGACTCAGGTACACACTGGTCCTGGGGGACTGGGGAGAAAGATCAGAGAGAGTCCCATTGACTCAGATACACACTGGTCCTGGGGGACTGGGGAGAAAGGTCAGAGAGTCCCATTGACTCAGATACACACTGGTCCTGGGGGTCTGGGTAGAAAGGTCAGAGAGAGTCCCATTGACTCAGATACACACTGGTCCTGGGGGACTGGGGAGAAAGTTCAGAGAGTGTCCCATTGACTCAGGTACAAACTGGTCCTGGGGGACTGGGGAGAAATATCAGAGAGAGTCCCATTGACTCAGATACACACAGGTCCTGGGGGACTGGGGAGAAAGGTCAGAGAGATTCCCATTGACTCAGATACACACTAGTCCTGGGGGACTGGGGAGAAAGGTCAGAGAGAGACCCATTGACTCAGATAGACACTGGTCCTGGGGGACTGGGGAGAAAGGTCAGAGAGAGTCCCAATGACGCAGTTACACACTGGTGCTGGGGATAGATTGGGGAGAAAGTTCAGAGAGAGTCCCATTGACTCAGATACACACTTGTCCCGGGGATAGACTGGGGAGAAAGGTCAGAGAGAGTCCCATTGACTCAGATACACACTGGTCCTGGGTGACTGGGGAGAAAGGTCAGAGAGAGTCCCATTGACTCAGATACACTCTGGTCCTTGGGGACTGGGGAAAATATCAGTGAGAGTCCCATTGACTCAGATACACTCTGGTCCTGGGGGACTGGGGCGAAAGGTCAGAGAGAGTCCCATTGACTCAGATACACTCTGGTCCTGGGGGACTGGGGAGAAAGGTCAGAGAAAGTCCCATTGACTCAGATACACACTGGTCCTGGGGATAGACTGGGGAGAAAGGTCAGAGAGAGTCCCATTGACTCAGGTACACACTGGTCCTGGGGGATAGACTGGGGAGAAAGGTCAGAGAGAGTCCCATTGAATCAGATAAAAACTGGTCCTGGGGATAGACAGGGGAGAAAGGTCAGAGAGTCCCATTGACTCAGATACACATTGGTCCTGGGGGATATACTGAGGAGTAAGGTCAGAGAGACTCCCATTGACTCAGATAAACACTGGTCCTAGGGATCGACTGGGGAGAAAGGTCAGAGAGAATCCCATTGACTCAGATACACACTGGTCCTGGGGGACTGGCGAGAAAGGTCAGAGAGAGTCCCATTGACTCAGATACACACTGGTCCTGGGGGATAGAATGGGGAGAAAAGTCAGAGAGTCCCATTGACTCAGATACACACTGGTCCTGGGGGAAATACTGGGGAGAAAGGTCAGAGAGATTCCCATTGAGTCAGATAAACACTGGTCCTGGGGATAGACTGGGGAGAAACGTCAGAGAGAGTCCCATTGACTCAGATACACACTGGTCCTGGGGGACTGGGGAGAAAGTACAGAGAGAGTCCCATTGACTCAGATACACACTGGTCCTGGGGATAGACTGGGGATAAAGGTAAGAGAGAGTCCCATTGACTCAGATACACACTGGTCCTGGGAATAGACTGGGGAGAAAGTTCAGAGAGTGTCCCATTGACTCAGATAAACACTGGTCCTGGGGATAGACTGGGGAGAAAGGTCAGAGAGTCCCATTGATTCAGATACACACTGGTCCTGGGGGTCTGGGGAGAAAGGTCAGAGAGAGTCCCAACTCAGATACACACTGGTCCTGGGGCCTGGGGAGAAAGGTCAGAGAGAGTCCAATTGACTCAGGTACACACGGGTCCTGGGGGACTGGGGAGAAAGCTCAGAGAGAGTCCCATTGACTCAGATACACACTGCTCCTGGGGGACTGGGGAGAAAGGTCAGAGAGTCCCATTGACTCAGTTACACTCTGGTCCTGGGGGACTGGGGAGAAAGGTCAGAGAGAGCCCCATTGACTCAGATAAACACTGGTCCTGGGGATAGACTGGGGAGAATGGTCAGAGGGAGTACCACTGATTCAGATACACACTGGTCCTTGGGATAGACTGGGGAGAAAGGTCAGAGAGAGTCCCATTGACTCAGATATACACTGGTCCTGGGGATTGACTGTGGAGAAAGGTCAGAGAGAGTCCCATTGACTCAGATACACACTGGTCCTGGGGGACTGGGGAGAAAGGTCAGAGAGAGTCCCATTGACTCAGATACACACTTGTCCTGCGGGACTGGGGAGAAAGGTCAGAGAGAGTCCCATTGACTCAGGTACACACTGGTCCTGGGGGACTGGGGAGAAAGATCAGAGAGAGTCCCATTGACTCAGATACACACTGGTCCTGGGGGACTGGGGAGAAAGGTCAGAGAGTCCCATTGACTCAGATACACACTGGTCCTGGGGTTCTGGGGAGAAAGGTCAGAGAGAGTCCCATTGACTCAGATACACACTGGTCCTGGGGGACTGGGGAGAAAGTTCAGAGAGTGTCCCATTGACTCAGGTACAAACTGGTCCTGGGGGACTGGGGAGAAATATCAGAGAGAGTCCCATTGACTCAGATACACACAGGTCCTGGGGGACTGGGGAGAAAGTTCAGAGAGATTCCCATTGACTCAGATACACACTAGTCCTGGGGGACTGGGGAGAAAGGTCAGAGAGAGACCCATTGACTCAGATAGACACTGGTCCTGGCGGACTGGGGAGAAAGGTCAGAGAGAGTCCCATTGACTCAGATACACACTGGTCCTGGGGATAGATTGGGGAGAAAGTTCAGAGAGAGTCCCATTGAATCAGATACACACTGGTCCCGGGGATAGACTGGGGAGAAAGGTCAGAGAGAGTCCCATTGACTCAGATACACACTGGTCCTGGGGGACTGGGGAGAAAGGTCAGAGAGAATCCCATTGACTCAGATACACTCTGGTCCTTGGGGACTGGGGAGAAAGATCAGTGAGAGTCCCATTGACTCAGATACACTCTGGTCCTGGGGGACTGGGGCGAAAGGTCAGAGAGAGTCCCATTGACTCAGATACACTCTGGTCCTGGGGGACTGGGGAGAAAGGTCAGAGAAAGTCCCATTGACTCAGATACACACTGGTCCTGGGGATAGACTGGGGAGAAAGGTCAGAGAGAGTCCCATTGACTCAGGTACACACTGGTCCTGGGGGATAGACTGGGGAGAAAGGTCAGAGAGAGTCCCATTGAATCAGATAAAAACTGGTCCTGGGGATAGACAGGGGAGAAAGGTCAGAGAGTCCCATTGACTCAGATACACATTGGTCCTGGGGGATATACTGGGGAGAAAGGTCAGAGAGACTCCCATTGACTCAGATAAACACTGGTCCTAGGGATCGACTGGGGAGAAAGGTCAGAGAGAGTCCCATTGACTCAGATACACACTGGTCCTGGGGGACTGGGGAGAAAGGTCAGAGAGAGTCCCATTGACTCAGATACACACTGGTCCTGGGGGATAGAATGGGGAGAAAAGTCAGAGAGTCCCATTGACTCAGATACACACTGGTCCTGGGGGAAATACTGGGGAGAAAGGTCAGAGAGATTCCCATTGACTCAGAAAAACACTGGTCCTGGGGATAGACTGGGGAGAAACGTCAGAGAGAGTCCCATTGACTCAGATACACACTGGTCCTGGGGGACTGGGGAGAAAGTACAGAGAGAGTCCCATTGACTCAGATACACACTGGACTTGGGGATAGACTGGGGAGAAAGGTAAGAGAGAGTCCCATTGACTGAGATACACACTGGTCCTGGGAATAGACTGGGGAGAAAGGTCAGAGAGTGTCCCATTGACTCAGATAAACACTGGTCCTGGGGATAGACTGGGGAGAAAGGTCAGAGAGTCCCATTGACTCAGATACACACTGGTCCTGGGGGTCTGGGGAGAAAGGTCAGAGAGAGTCCCAACTCAGATACACACTGGTCCGGGTGGACTGGGGAGAAAGGTCAGAGAGAGTCCAATTGACTCAGGTACACAAGGGTCCTGGGGGACTGGGGAGAAAGCTCAGAGAGAGTCCCATTGACTCAGATACACACTGCTCCTGGGGGACTGGGGAGAAAGGTCAGAGAGTCCCATTGACTCAGTTACACTCTGGTCCTGGGGGACTGGGGAGAAAGGTCAGAGAGAGTCCCATTGACTCAGATAAACACTGGTCCTTGGGATAGACTGGGGAGAATGGTCAGAGGGAGAACCACTGATTCAGATACACACTGGTCCTTGGGATAGACTGGGGAGAAAGGTCAGAGAGAGTCCCATTGACTCAGATATACACTGGTCCTGGGGATTGACTGTGGAGAAAGGTCAGAGAGAGTCCCATTGACTCAGATACACACTGGTCCTGGGGGACTGGGGAGAAAGGTCAGAGAGAGTCCCATTGATTCAGATACACTCTGGTCCTGGGGGACTGGGGAGAAAGATCAGAGAGAGTCCCATTGACTCAGATACACACTGGTCCTGGGAATAGACTGGGGAGAAAGGTCAGAGAGAGTCCCATTGACTCAGATACACACTGGTCCTGGGGGATAGACTGGGGAGAAAGGTCAGAGAGTCCCATTGACTCAGATACACACTGGTCCTGGGAGATATACTGGGGAAAAACGTCAGAGAGAGTCCCATTGACTCAGATAGACACTGGTTCTGGGGGACTGGGGAGAAATGTCAAAGAGAGTCCCATTGACTCAGATACACGTTGGTCCTGGGGATAGACAGGGTGAAAGTTCAGAGAGAGTCCCATTGACTCAGATACACACTGGTCCTGGGGGACTGGAGAGAAAGTTCAGAGAGAGTCCCATTGTCTCAGATACACACTGGTCCTGGGGATAGACTGGGGAGAAAGGTAAGAGAGAGTCCCATTGACTCAGATACACACTGGTTCTGGGGATAGACTGGGGAGAAAGGTCAGAGAGTGTCCCATTGACTCAGATAAACACTGGTCCTGGGGATAGACTGGGGAGAAAGGTCAGAGAGTCCCACTGACTCAGATACACACTGGTCCTGGGGGTCTGGGGAGAAAAGTCAGAGAGAGTCCCATTGATTCAGGTACACACTGGTCCTGGGGGACTGGGGAGAAAGATCAGAGAGAGTCCCATTGACTCAGATACACACAGGTCCTGGGGGACTGGGGAGAAAGGTCAGAGAGTCCCATTGACTCAGATACACACTGGTCCTGGGGGTCTGGGGAGAATGTTCAGAGAGAGTCCCATTGACTCAGATACACACTGGTCCTGGGGGACTGGGGAGAAAGGTCAGAGAGAGTCCCATTGACTCAGATACACACTGGTCCTGGGGGACTGGGGAGAAATGTCAGAGAGAGTCCCATTGACTCAGATACACTCTGGTCCTTGGGGACTGGGTAGAAAGATCAGAGAGAGTCCCATTGATTCAGATACACTCTGGTCCTGGGGGACTGGGGAGAAAGGTCAGAGAGAGCCCCATTGACTCAGGTACACACTGGTCCTGGGGATAGACAGGGTGAAAGTTCAGAGAGAGTGCCATTGACTCAGATACACGTTGGTCCTGGGGATAGACTGGGGAGAAAGGTCAGAGAGAGTCCCATTGACTCAGATACACACTGGTCCTGAGGGACTGGGGAGAAAGTTCAGAGAGAGTCCCATTGACTCAGATACACACTGGTCCTGGGGATAGACTGGGGAGAAAGGTAAGAGAGAGTCCCATTCACAAAGATACACACTGGTCCTGGGGATAGACTGGGGAGAAAGGTCAGAGAGTGTCCCGTTGACTCAGATAAACACTGGTCTTGGGGATAGTCTGGGGAGAAAGGTCAGAGAGTCCCATTGACTCAGATACACACTGGTCCTGGGGGTCTGGGGAGAAAGGTCAGAGAGAGTCCCATTGACTCAGATACACACTTGTCCTGCGGGACTGGGGAGAAAGGTCAGAGAGAGTCCCATTGACTCAGGTACACACTGGTCCTGGCGGACTGGGGAGAAAGATCAGAGAGAGTCCCATTGACTCAGATACACACTGGTCCTGGGGGACTGGGGAGAAAGGTCAGAGAGTCCCATTGACTCAGATACAAACTGGTCCTGGGGGTCTGGGGAGAAAGGTCAGAGAGAGTCCCATTGACTCAGATACACACTGGTCCTGGGGGACTGGGGAGAAAGTTCAGAGAGTGTCCCATTGACTCAGGTACAAACTGGTCCTGGGGGACTGGGGAGAAAGATCAGAGAGAGTCCCATTGACTCAGATAAACACAGGTCCTCGGGGACTGGGGAGAAAGGTCAGAGAGATTCCCATTGACTCAGATACACACTAGTCCTGGGGGACTGGGGAGAAAGGTCAGAGAGAGACCCGTTGACTCAGATAGACACTGGTCCTGGGGGACTGGGGAGAAAGGTCAGAGAGAGTCCCATTGACTCAGATACACACTGGTCCTGGGGATAGATTGGGGAGAAAGTTCAGAGAGAGTCACATTGACTCAGATACACACTGGTCCTGGGGATAGAATGGGGAGAAAGGTCAGAGAGAGTCCCATTGACTCCGATACACACTGGTCCTGGGGGACTGGGGAGAAAGGTCAGAGAGAGTCCCATTGACTCAGATACACTCTGGTCCTTGGGGACTGGGGAGAAAGATCAGTGAGAGTCCCATTGACTCAGATACACTCTGGTCCTGGTGGACTGGGGAGAAAGGTCAGAGAGAGTCCCATTGATTCAGATACACTCTGGTCCTGGGGGACTGGGGAGAAAGGTCAGAGAAAGTCCCATTGACTCAGATACACACTGGTCCTGGGGATAGACTGGGGAGAAAGGTCAGAGAGAGTCCCATTGACTCAGGTACACACTGGTCCTGGGGGATAGACTGGGGAGAAAGGTCAGAGAGAGTCCCATTGAATCAGATAAAAACTGGTCCTGGGGATAGACAGGGGAGAAAGGTCAGAGAGTCCCATTGACTCAGATACACATTGGTCCTGGGGGATATACAGGGGAGAAAGGTCAGAGAGACTCCCATTGACTCAGATAAACACTGGTCCTAGGGATAGACTGGGGAGAAATGTCAGAGTGAGTCCCATTGACTCAGATACACACTGGTCCTGGGGGACTGGGGAGAAAGTTCAGAGAGAGTACCATTGACTCAGATACACACTGGTCCTGGGGATCGACTGGGGAGAAAGGTCAGAGAGAGTCCCATTGACTCAGATAAACACTGGTCCTGGGGATAGACTGGGGAGAAAGGTCAGAGAGAGTCCCATTGATTCAGATAAACACTGGTCCTGGGGATAGACTGGGGAGAAATGTCAGAGAGAGTCCCATTGACACAGATAAACACCGGTGATGGGGATAGACTGGGGAAATATTTCAGAGAGAGTCCCATTGACTCAGATACACAATGGTCCTGGGGATAGACTGGGGAGAACGGTCAGAGAGTCCCATTGACTCAGATACACACTGGTCCTGGGGACAGACTGGGGAGAAATTTCAGAGACAGTCCAATTGACTCAGATACACACTGGTCCTGGGGATAGACTGGGGAGAAAGGTAAGAGACAGTCCCATTGACTCAGATACACACTGGTCCTGGCGATAGGCAGGGGAGAAAGGTCAGAGAGTCCCATTGACTCAGATATACACTGGTCCTGGGGATAGACTGGGGAGAAAGGTCAGAGAGAGTCCCATTGACTCAGATACACACTGGTCCTGCGGGACTGGGGAGAAAGGTCAGAGAGAGTCCCATTGACTCAGATACACTCTGGTCCTGAGGGACCTGGGAGAAAGAGCAGAGAGAGTCCCATTGACTCAGATACACTCTGGTCCTGGTGGACTGGGTAGAAAGGTCAGAGAGAGTCCCATTGACTCAGATACAAACTGGTCCTGGGGATAGACTGGGGTGTACGGTCAGAGAGACCCATTGACTCAGATACACACTGGTCCTGGGGAAAGACTGGGGAGAAAGTTCAGAGACAGTCCAATCGACTCAGATACACACTGGTCCTGGGGATAGACTGGGGAGAAAAGTAAGAGACAGTCCCATTGACTCAGATACACACTGGTCCTGGGGATAGACAGGGGAGAAAGCTCAGAGAGTCCCATTGACTCAGATATACACTGGTCCTGGGGATAGACTGGGGAGAAAGGTCAGAGAGAGTCCCATTGACTCAGATACACACTGGTCCTGCGGGACTGGGGAGAAAGATCAGAGAGAGTCCCATTGACTCAGATACACTCTGGTCCTGGGGGACTGGGGAGAAAGGTCAGATAGAGTCCCATTGACTCAGATACATACTGGTCCTGGGTATAGACTGGGGAGAAAGGTCAGAGAGAGTCCCATTGACTCAGATACACACTGGTCCTGGGGATAGACTGGGGAGAAAGGTCAGAGAGAGTCCCATTGACTCAGATACACACTGGTCCTGGGGGATAGACTGGGGAGAAATGTCATAGAGAGTCCCATTGAATCAGATAAAAACTGGTCCTAGGCATAGAAAGGGGAGAAAGGTCAGAGAGTCCCATTGATTCAGATACACTCTGGTCCTGGGGGACGAGGGAGAAAGTTCAGAGAGAGTCCCATTGACTCAGATACACTCTGGTCCTGGGGGACTGGGGAGAAAGGTCAGAGAAAGTCCCATTGACTCAGATACACACTGGTCCTGGGGATAGACTGGGGAGAAAGGTCAGAGAGAGTCCCATTGACTCAGATACACACTGGTCCTGGGGGATAGACTGGGGAGAAATGTCAGAGAGAGTCCCATTGAATCAGATAAAAACTGGTCCTGGGGAAAGAAAGGGGAGAAAGGTCAGAGAGTCCCATTGATTCAGATACACACTGGTCCTGAAGGATATACTGGGGAGAAAGGTCAGAGAGACTCCCATTGACTCAGATAAACACTGGTCCTAGGGATAGACTGTGGATAAAGGTCAGACAGGGTCCCATTGACTCAGATACACACTGGTCCTGGGGGACTGGGGAGAAAGGTCAGAGAGAGTACCATTGACTCAGATACAAACTTGTCCTGGGGATAGACTGGGGTGTACGGTCAGAGAGTCCCATTCACTCAGATACACACTGGTCCTGGGGAAAGACTGGGGAGAAAGTTCAGAGACAGTCCAATCGACTCAGATACACACTGGTCCTGGGGATAGACTGGGGAGAAAAGTAAGAGACAGTCCCATTGACTCAGATACACACTGGTCCTGGGGATAGACAGGGGAGAAAGCTCAGAGAGTCCTATTGACTCAGATATACACTGGTCCTGGGGATAGACTGGGGAGAAAGGTCAGAGAGAGTCCCATTGACTCAGATACACACTGGTCCTGCGGGACTGGGGAGAAAGAGCAGAGAGAGTCCCATTGACTCAGATACACTCTGGTCCTGGGGGACTGGGGAGAAAGGTCAGAGAGAGTCCCATTGACTCAGATACATACTGGTCCTGGGGATAGACTGGGGAGAAAGGTCAGAGAGAGTCCCATTGACTCAGATACACACTGGTCCTGGGGATAGACTGGGGAGAAAGGTCAGAGAGAGTCCCATTGACTCAGATACACACTTGTCCTGCGGGACTGGGGAGAAAGGTCAGAGAGAGTCCCATTGACTCAGGTACACACTGGTCCTGGGGGACTGGGGAGAAAGATCAGAGAGAGTCCCATTGACTCAGATACACACTGGTCCTGGGGGACTGGGGAGAAAGGTCAGAGAGTCCCATTGACTCAGATACACACTGGTCCTGGGGGTCTGGGGAGAAAGGTCAGAGAGAGTCCCATTGACTCAGATACACACTGGTCCTGGGGGACTGGGGAGAAAGTTCAGAGAGTGTCCCATTGACTCAGGTACAAACTGGTCCTGGGGGACTGGGGAGAAAGATCAGAGAGAGTCCCATTGACTCAGATAAACACAGGTCCTCGGGGACTGGGGAGAAAGGTCAGAGAGATTCCCATTGACTCAGATACACACTAGTCCTGGGGGACTGGGGAGAAAGGTCAGAGAGAGACCCGTTGACTCAGATAGACACTGGTCCTGGGGGACTGGGGAGAAAGGTCAGAGAGAGTCCCATTGACTCAGATACACACTGGTCCTGGGGATAGATTGGGGAGAAAGGTCAGAGAGAGTCCCATTGACTCAGATACACACTGGTCCTGGGGGATAGACTGGGGAGAAAGATCAGAGAGTCCCATTGACTCAGATACACACTGGTCCTGGGAGATATACTGGGGAAAAACGTCAGAGAGAGTCCCATTGACTCAGATAGACACTGGTTCTGGGGGACTGGGGAGAAATGTCAAAGAGAGTCCCATTGACTCAGATACACGTTGGTCCTGGGGATAGACAGGGTGAAAGTTCAGAGAGAGTCCCATTGACTCAGATACACACTGGTCCTGGGGGACTGGAGAGAAAGTTCAGAGAGAGTCCCATTGTCTCAGATACACACTGGTCCTGGGGATAGACTGGGGAGAAAGGTAAGAGAGAGTCCCATTGACTCAGATACACACTGGTTCTGGGGATAGACTGGGGAGAAAGGTCAGAGAGTGTCCCATTGACTCAGATAAACACTGGTCCTGGGGATAGACTGGGGAGAAAGGTCAGAGAGTCCCACTGACTCAGATACACACTGGTCCTGGGGGTCTGGGGAGAAAAGTCAGCGAGAGTCCCATTGATTCAGGTACACACTGGTCCTGGGGGACTGGGGAGAAAGATCAGAGAGAGTCCCATTGACTCAGATACACACAGGTCCTGGGGGACTGGGGAGAAAGGTCAGAGAGTCCCATTGACTCAGATACACACTGGTCCTGGGGGTCTGGGGAGAATGTTCAGAGAGAGTCCCATTGACTCAGATACACACTGGTCCTGGGGGACTGGGGAGAAAGGTCAGAGAGAGTCCCATTGACTCAGATACACACTGGTCCTGGGGGACTGGGGAGAAATGTCAGAGAGAGTCCCATTGACTCAGATACACTCTGGTCCTTGGGGACTGGGTAGAAAGATCAGAGAGAGTCCCATTGATTCAGATACACTCTGGTCCTGGGGGACTGGGGAGAAAGGTCAGAGAGAGCCCCATTGACTCAGGTACACACTGGTCCTGGGGATAGACAGGGTGAAAGTTCAGAGAGAGTGCCATTGACTCAGATACACGTTGGTCCTGGGGATAGACTGGGGAGAAAGGTTAGAGAGAGTCCCATTGACTCAGATACACACTGGTCCTGAGGGACTGGGGAGAAAGTTCAGAGAGAGTCCCATTGACTCAGATACACACTGGTCCTGGGGATAGACTGGGGAGAAAGGTAAGAGAGAGTCCCATTCACAAAGATACACACTGGTCCTGGGGATAGACTGGGGAGAAAGGTCAGAGAGTGTCCCGTTGACTCAGATAAACACTGGTCTTGGGGATAGTCTGGGGAGAAAGGTCAGAGAGTCCCATTGACTCAGATACACACTGGTCCTGGGGGTCTGGGGAGAAAGGTCAGAGAGAGTCCCATTGACTCAGATACACACTTGTCCTGGCGGACTGGGGAGAAAGATCAGAGAGAGTCCCATTGACTCAGATACACACTGGTCCTGGGGGACTGGGGAGAAAGGTCAGAGAGTCCCATTGACTCAGATACAAACTGGTCCTGGGGGTCTGGGGAGAAAGGTCAGAGAGAGTCCCATTGACTCAGATACACACTGGTCCTGGGGGACTGGGGAGAAAGTTCAGAGAGTGTCCCATTGACTCAGGTACAAACTGGTCCTGGGGGACTGGGGAGAAAGATCAGAGAGAGTCCCATTGACTCAGATAAACACAGGTCCTCGGGGACTGGGGAGAAAGGTCAGAGAGATTCCCATTGACTCAGATACACACTAGTCCTGGGGGACTGGGGAGAAAGGTCAGAGAGAGACCCGTTGACTCAGATAGACACTGGTCCTGGGGGACTGGGGAGAAAGGTCAGAGAGAGTCCCATTGACTCAGATACACACTGGTCCTGGGGATAGATTGGGGAGAAAGTTCAGAGAGAGTCACATTGACTCAGATACACACTGGTCCTGGGGATAGAATGGGGAGAAAGGTCAGAGAGAGTCCCATTGACTCCGATACACACTGGTCCTGGGGGACTGGGGAGAAAGGTCAGAGAGAGTCCCATTGACTCAGATACACTCTGGTCCTTGGGGACTGGGGAGAAAGATCAGTGAGAGTCCCATTGACTCAGATACACGCTGGTCCTGGTGGACTGGGGAGAAAGGTCAGAGAGAGTCCCATTGATTCAGATACACTCTGGTCCTGGGGGACTGGGGAGAAAGGTCAGAGAAAGTCCCATTGACTCAGATACACACTGGTCCTGGGGATAGACTGGGGAGAAAGGTCAGAGAGAGTCCCATTGACTCAGGTACACACTGGTCCTGGGGGATAGACTGGGGAGAAAGGTCAGAGAGAGTCCCATTGAATCAGATAAAAACTGGTCCTGGGGATAGACAGGGGAGAAAGGTCAGAGAGTCCCATTGACTCAGATACACATTGGTCCTGGGGGATATACAGGGGAGAAAGGTCAGAGAGACTCCCATTGACTCAGATAAACACTGGTCCTAGGGATAGACTGGGGAGAAATGTCAGAGTGAGTCCCATTGACTCAGATACACACTGGTCCTGGGGGACTGGGGAGAAAGTTCAGAGAGAGTACCATTGACTCAGATACACACTGGTCCTGGGGATAGACTGGGGAGAAAGGTCAGAGAGAGTCCCATTGATTCAGATAAACACTGGTCCTGGGGATAGACTGGGGAGAAATGTCAGAGAGAGTCCCATTGACACAGATAAACACCGGTGATGGGGATAGACTGGGGAAAAATTTCAGAGAGAGTCCCATTGACTCAGATACACAATGGTCCTGGGGATAGACTGGGGAGAACGGTCAGAGAGTCCCATTGACTCAGATACACACTGGTCCTGGGGACAGACTGGGGAGAAATTTCAGAGACAGTCCAATTGACTCAGATACACACTGGTCCTGGGGATAGACTGGGGAGAAAGGTAAGAGACAGTCCCATTGACTCAGATACACACTGGTCCTGGCGATAGGCAGGGGAGAAAGGTCAGAGAGTCCCATTGACTCAGATATACACTGGTCCTGGGGATAGACTGGGGAGAAAGGTCAGAGAGAGTCCCATTGACTCAGATACACACTGGTCCTGCGGGACTGGGGAGAAAGGTCAGAGAGAGTCCCATTGACTCAGATACACTCTGGTCCTGAGGGACTTGGGAGAAAGAGCAGAGAGAGTCCCATTGACTCAGATACACTCTGGTCCTGGTGGACTGGGTAGAAAGGTCAGAGAGAGTCCCATTGACTCAGATACAAACTGGTCCTGGGGATAGACTGGGGTGTACGGTCAGAGAGACCCATTGACTCAGATACACACTGGTCCTGGGGAAAGACTGGGGAGAAAGTTCAGAGACAGTCCAATCGACTCAGATACACACTGGTCCTGGGGATAGACTGGGGAGAAAAGTAAGAGACAGTCCCATTGACTCAGATACACACTGGTCCTGGGGATAGACAGGGGAGAAAGCTCAGAGAGTCCCATTGACTCAGATATACACTGGTCCTGGGGATAGACTGGGGAGAAAGGTCAGAGAGAGTTTCATTGACTCAGATACATACTGGTCCTGGGTATAGACTGGGGAGAAAGGTCAGAGAGAGTCCCATTGACTCTGATACACACTGGTCCTGGGGATAGACTGGGGAGAAAGGTCAGAGAGAGTCCCATTGACTCAGATACACACTGGTCCTGGGGGATAGACTGGGGAGAAATGTCAGAGAGAGTCCCATTGAATCAGATAAAAACTGGTCCTAGGGATAGAAAGGGGAGAAAGGTCAGAGAGTCCCATTGATTCAGATACACTCTGGTCCTGGGGGACGAGGGAGAAAGTTCAGAGAGAGTCCCATTGACTCAGATACATTCTGGTCCTGGGGGACTGGGGAGAAAGGTCAGAGAAAGTCCCATTGACTCAGATACACACTGGTCCTGGGGATAGACTGGGGAGAAAGGTCAGAGAGAGTCCCATTGACTCAGATACACACTGGTCCTGGGGGATAGACTGGGGAGAAATGTCAGAGAGAGTCCCATTGAATCAGATAAAAACTGCTCCTGGGGAAAGAAAGGGGAGAAAGGTCAGAGAGTCCCATTGATTCAGATACACACTGGTCCTGAAGGATATACTGGGGAGAAAGGTCAGAGAGACTCCCATTGACTCAGATAAACACTGGTCCTAGGGATAGACTGTGGATAAAGGTCAGACAGGGTCCCATTGACTCAGATACACACTGGTCCTGGGGGACTGGGGAGAAAGGTCAGAGAGAGTACCATTGACTCAGATACAAAATGGTCCTGGGGATAGACTGGGGTGTACGGTCAGAGAGTCCCATTCACTCAGATACACACTGGTCCTGGGGAAAGACTGGGGAGAAAGTTCAGAGACAGTCCAATCGACTCAGATACACACTGGTCCTGGGGATAGACTGGGGAGAAAAGTAAGAGACAGTCCCATTGACTCAGATACACACTGGTCCTGGGGATAGACAGGGGAGAAAGCTCAGAGAGTCCCATTGACTCAGATATACACTGGTCCTGGGGATAGACTGGGGAGAAAGGTCAGAGAGAGTCCCATTGACTCAGATACACACTGGTCCTGCGGGACTGGGGAGAAAGAGCAGAGAGAGTCCCATTGACTCAGATACACTCTGGTCCTGGGGGACTGGGGAGAAAGGTCAGAGAGAGTCCCATTGACTCAGATACATACTGGTCCTGGGGATAGACTGGGGAGAAAGGTCAGAGAGAGTCCCATTGACTCAGATACACACTGGTCCTGGGGATAGACTGGGGAGAAAGGTCAGAGAGAGTCCCATTGACTCAGATACACACTTGTCCTGCGGGACTGGGGAGAAAGGTCAGAGAGAGTCCCATTGACTCAGGTACACACTGGTCCTGGGGGACTGGGGAGAAAGATCAGAGAGAGTCCCATTGACTCAGATACACACTGGTCCTGGGGGACTGGGGAGAAAGGTCAGAGAGTCCCATTGACTCAGATACACACTGGTCCTGGGGGTCTGGGGAGAAAGGTCAGAGAGAGTCCCATTGACTCAGATACACACTGGTCCTGGGGGACTGGGGAGAAAGTTCAGAGAGTGTCCCATTGACTCAGGTACAAACTGGTCCTGGGGGACTGGGGAGAAAGATCAGAGAGAGTCCCATTGACTCAGATAAACACAGGCCCTCGGGGACTGGGGAGAAAGGTCAGAGAGATTCCCATTGACTCAGATACACACTAGTCCTGGGGGACTGGGGAGAAAGGTCAGAGAGAGACCCGTTGACTCAGATAGACACTGGTCCTGGGGGACTGGGGAGAAAGGTCAGAGAGAGTCCCATTGACTCAGATACACACTGGTCCTGGGGATAGATTGGGGAGAAAGTTCAGAGAGAGTCACATTGACTCAGATACACACTGGTCCTGGGGATAGAATGGGGAGAAAGGTCAGAGAGAGTCCCATTGACTCCGATACACACTGGTCCTGGGGGACTGGGGAGAAAGGTCAGAGAGAGTCCCATTGACTCAGATACACTCTGGTCCTTGGGGACTGGGGAGAAAGGTCAGAGAGAGTCCCATTGATTCAGATACACTCTGGTCCTGGGGGACTGGGGAGAAATGTCAGAGAAAGTCCCATTGACTCAGATACACACTGGTCCTGGGGATAGACTGGGGAGAAAGGTCAGAGAGAGTCCCATTGACTCAGGTACACACTGGTCCTGGGGGATAGACTGGGGAGAAAGGTCAGAGAGAGTCCCATTGAATCAGATATAAACTGGTCCTGGGGATAGAGAGGGGAGAAAGGTCAGAGAGTCCCATTGACTCAGATACACATTGGTCCTGGGGGATATACTGGGGAGAAAGGTCAGAGAGACTCCCATTGACTCAGATAAACACTGGTCCTAGGGATAGACTGGGGAGAAATGTCAGAGTGAGTCCCATTGACTCAGATACACACTGGTCCTGGGGGACTGGGGAGAAAGTTCAGAGAGAGTACCATTGACTCAGATACACACTGGTCCTGGGGATCGACTGGGGAGAAAGGTCAGAGAGAGTCCCATTGACTCAGATAAACACTGGTCCTGGGGATAGACTGGGGAGAAAGGTCAGAGAGAGTCCCATTGATTCAGATAAACACTGGTCCTGGGGATAGACTGGGGAGAAAAGTCAGAGAGAGTCCCATTGACACAGATAAACACCGGTCATGGGGATAGACTGGGGGAAAATTTCAGAGAGAGTCCCATTGACTCAGATACACACTGGTCCTGGGGATAGACTGGGGAGAAAGGTAAGAGACAGTCCCATTGACTCAGATACACACTGGTCCTGGCGATAGGCAGGGGAGAAAGGTCAGAGAGTCCCATTGACTCAGATATACACTGGTCCTGGGGATAGACTGGGGAGAAAGGTCAGAGAGAGTCCCATTGACTCAGATACACACTGGTCCTGCGGGACTGGGGAGAAAGGTCAGAGAGAGTCCCATTGACTCAGATACACTCTGGTCCTGAGGGACTTGGGAGAAAGAGCAGAGAGAGGCCCATTGACTCAGATACACTCTGGTCCTGGTGGACTGGGTAGAAAGGTCAGAGAGAGTCCCATTGACTCAGATACAAACTGGTCCTGGGGATAGACTGGGGTGTACGGTCAGAGAGTCCCATTGACTCAGATACACACTGGTCCTGGGGAAAGACTGGGGAGAAAGTTCAGAGACAGTCCAATCGACTCAGATACACACTGGTCCTGGGGATAGACTGGGGAGAAAAGTAAGAGACAGTCCCATTGACTCAGATACACAATGGTCCTGGGGATAGACAGGGGAGAAAGCTCAGAGAGTCCCATTGACTCAGATATACACTGGTCCTGGGGATAGACTGGGGAGAAAGGTCAGAGAGAGTCCCATTGACTCAGATACACACTGGTCCTGCGGGACTGGGGAGAAAGAGCAGAGAGAGTCCCATTGACTCAGATACACTCTGGTCCTGGGGGACTGGGGAGAAAGGTCAGAGAGAGTCCCATTGACTCAGATACATACTGGTCCTGGGGATAGACTGTGGAGAAAGGTCAGAGAGAGTCCCATTGACTCAGATACACACTGGTCCTGGGGATAGACTGGGGAGAAAGTTCAGATAGAGTCCCATTGACTCAGGTACACACTGGTCCTGGGGGATAGACTGGGGAGAAAGGTCAGAGAGAGTCCCATTGAATCAGATAAAAACTGGTCCTGGGGATAGACAGGGGAGAAAGGTCAGAGAGTCCCATTGACTCAGATACACATTGGTCCTGGGGGATATACTGGGGAGAAAGGTCAGAGAGACTCCCATTGACTCAGATAAACACTGGTCCTAGGGATAGACTGGGGAGAAAGGTCAGAGAGAGTCCCATTGATTCAGATACACAATGGTCCTGGGGATAGACTGGGGAGAACGGTCAGAGAGTCCCATTGACTCAGATACACACTGGTCCTGGGGACAGACTGGGGAGAAATTTCAGAGACAGTCCAATTGACTCAGATACACACTGGTCCTGGGGATAGACTGGGGAGAAAGGTAAGAGACAGTCCCATTGACTCAGATACACACTGGTCCTGGCGATAGGCAGGGGAGAAAGGTCAGAGAGTCCCATTGACTCAGATATACACTGGTCCTGGGGATAGACTGGGGAGAAAGGTCAGAGAGAGTCCCATTGACTCAGATACACACTGGTCCTGCGGGACTGGGGAGAAAGGTCAGAGAGAGTCCCATTGACTCAGATACACTCTGGTCCTGAGGGACTTGGGAGAAAGAGCAGAGAGAGGCCCATTGACTCAGATACACTCTGGTCCTGGTGGACGGGGTAGAAAGGTCAGAGCGAGTCCCATTGACTCAGATACAAACTGGTCCTGGGGATAGACTGGGGTGTACGGTCAGAGAGTCCCATTGACTCAGATACACACTGGTCCTGGGGAAAGACTGGGGAGAAAGTTCAGAGACAGTCCAATCGACTCAGATACACACTGGTCCTGGGGATAGACTGGGGAGAAAAGTAAGAGACAGTCCCATTGACTCAGATACACAATGGTCCTGGGGATAGACAGGGGAGAAAGCTCAGAGAGTCCCATTGACTCAGATATACACTGGTCCTGGGGATAGACTGGGGAGAAAGGTCAGAGAGAGTCCCATTGACTCAGATACACACTGGTCCTGCGGGACTGGGGAGAAAGAGCAGAGAGAGTCCCATTGACTCAGATACACTCTGGTCCTGGGGGACTGGGGAGAAAGGTCAGAGAGAGTCCCATTGACTCAGATACATACTGGTCCTGGGGATAGACTGGGGAGAAAGGTCAGAGAGAGTCCCATTGACTCAGATACACACTGGTCCTGGGGATAGACTGGGGAGAAAGGTCAGAGAGAGTCCCATTGACTCAGATACACACTGGTCCTGGGGGATAGACTGGGGAGAAATGTCAGAGAGAGTCCCATTGAATCAGATAAAAACTGGTCCTGGGGATAGAAAGGGGAGAAAGGTCAGAGAGTCCCATTGATTCAGATACACTCTGGTCCTGGGGGACGAGGGAGAAAGTTCAGAGAGAGTCCCATTGACTCAGATACACTCTGGTCCTGGGGGACTGGGGAGAAAGGTCAGAGAAAGTCCCATTGACTCAGATACACACTGGACCTGGGGATAGACTGGGGAGAAAGGTCAGAGAGAGTCCCATTGACTCAGATACACACTGGTCCTGGGGGATAGACTGGGGAGAAATGTCAGAGAGAGTCCCATTGAATCAGATAAAAACTGGTCCTGGGGAAAGAAAGGGGAGAAAGGTCAGAGAGTCCCATTGATTCAGATACACACTGGTCCTGAAGGATATATTGGGGAGAAAGGTCAGAGAGAGTACCATTGACTCAGATACACACTGGTCCTGGGGATCGACTGGGGAGAAAGGTCAGAGAGAGACCCATTGACTCAGATAAACACTGGATCTGGGGATAGACTGGGGAGAAAGGTCAGAGAGAGTCCCATTGATTCAGATAAACACTGGTCCTGGGGATAGACTGGGGAGAAAAGTCAGAGAGAGTCCCATTGACACAGATAAACACCGGTCATGGGGATAGACTGGGGAGAAAGGTCAGAGAGAGTCCCATTAACTCAGATACACACTGGTCCTGGGGATAGACTGGGGAGAACGGTCAGAGAGTCCCATTGACTCAGATACACACTGGTCCTGGGGACAGACTTGGGAGAATGTTCAGAGACAGTCCAATTGACTCAGACACACTGGTCCTGGGGATAGACTGGGGAGAAAGGTAAGAGACAGTCCCATTGACTCAGATACACACTGGTCCTGGGGATAGACAGGGGAGAAAGGTCAGAGAGTCCCATTGACTCAGATATACACTGGTCCTGGGGATAGACTGGGGAGAAAGATAAGAGAGAGTCCCATTGACTCAGATACACACTGGTCCTGGGGGACTGGGGAGAAAGGTCAGAGAGCGTCCCATTGACTCAGATACACGCTGGTCCTGTGAGACTGGGGAGAAAGAGCAGAGATAGTCCCATTGACTCAGATACACTCTGGTCCTGGGGGACTAGGGAGAAAGGTAAGAGAGAGTCCCATTGACTCAGATACACTCTGGTCCTGGGGGACTGGGGAGAAAGGTCAGAGAGAGTCCCATTGACTCAGATACACACTGGTCCTGGGGATAGACTGGGGAGAAAGGTCAGAGAGATTCCCATTGACTCAGATACACACTGGTCCTGAGGGATAGACTGGGGAGAAAGGTCAGAGAGACTCCCATTGACTCAGATAAACATTGGTCCTGGGGATAGACTGGGGAGAAAGTTCAGAGAGAGTCCCATTGACTCAGATACACACTGGTACTGGGTGACTGGGGAGAAAGGTCAGAGAGAGTACCATTGACTCAGATACACACTGGTCCTGGGGATCGACTGGGGAGAAAGATCAGAGAGAGTCCCATTGACACAGATAAACACTGGTCCTGGGGATAGACTGGGGAGAAAGGAAAGAGAGAGTCCCATTGATTCAGATAAACAATGGCCCTTGGGGATCGACTGGGGAGAAAAGTCAGAGAGAGTCCCATTGACACACATAAACACCGGTCATGGGGATAGACTGGGGAGAAAGGTCAGAGAGAGTCCCATTGACTCAGATACACACTGGTCCTGGGGATAGACTGGGGAGAACGGTCAGAGAGTCCCATTGTCTCAGATACACACTGGTCCTGGGGACAGACTAAGGAGAAAGTTCAGAGACAGTCCCATTGACTCAGATACACACTGGTCCTGGGGATAGACTCGGGAGAAAGGTAAGAGACAGTCCCATTGACTCAGATACACACTGGTCATGGGGATAGACAGGGGAGAAAGGTCAGAGAGTCCCATTGACTCAGATATACACTGGTCCTGGGGATAGACTGGGGAGAAAGGTCAGAGAGAGTCCCATTGACTCAGATACACACTGGTCCTGGGGGACTGGGGAGCAAGGTCAGAGAGAGTCCCTTTGACTCAGATACACTCTGGTCCTGAGGGACTTGGGAGAAAGAGCAGAGAGAGTCCCATTGACTCAGATACACTCTGGTCCTGGGGGACTGGGGAGAAAGGTCAGAGAGTGTCCCATTGACTCAGATACACACTGGTCCTGGGGATAGACTGGGGTGAACGGTCAGAGAGTCCCATTGACTCAGATACACACTGGTCCTGGAGATAGACTGGGGAGAAAGTTCAGAGACAGTCCCATTGACTCAGATACACACTGGTCCTGGGGATAGACAGGGGAGAAAGGTCAGAGAGTCCCATTGACTCAGATATACACTGGTCCTGGGGATAGACTGGGGAGAAAGGTCAGAGAGAGTCCCATTGACTCAGATACACACTGTTCCTGCGGGACTGGGGAGAAAGGTCAGAGAGAGTCCCATTGACTCAGATACACTCTGGTCCTGAGGGACTTGGGAGAAAGAGCAGAGAGAGTCCCATTTACTCAGATACACTCTGGTCCTGGGGGACTGGGGAGAAAGGTCAGAGAGAGTCCCATTGACTCAGATACACACTAGTCCTGGGGATAGACTGGGGAGAAAGGTCAGAGAGAGTCCCATTGACTCAGATACACACTGGTCCTGAGGGATAGACTGGGGAGAAAGGTCAGAGAGAGTCCCATTGACTCAGATAAACACTGGTCCTGGGGATAGACTGCGGAGAAAGGTCAGAGAGAGTCCCATTGACACAGATAAACACCGGTCATGGGGATAGATTGGGGAGAAAGGTCAGAGAGAGTCCCATTGACTCAGATACACACTGGTCATGGGGATAGACTGGGGAGAAAGAGCAGAGAGAGTCCCATTGACTCAGATACACTCTGGTCCTGGGGGACGAGGGAGAAAGTTCAGAGAGATTCCCATTGACTCAGATACACTCTGGTCCTGGGGGACTGGGGAGAAAGGTCAGAGAAAGTCCCATTGACTCAGATACACACTGGTCCTGGGGATAGACTGGGGAGAAAGGTCAGAGAGAGTCCCATTGACTCAGATACACACTGGTCCTGGGGGATAGACTGGGGAGAAATGTCAGAGAGAGTCCCATTGAATCAGATAAAACTGGTCCTGGGGATAGAAAGGGGAGAAAGGTCAGAGAGTCCCATTGACTCAGATACACACTGGTCCTGGGGGATATACTGGGGAGAAAGGTCAGAGAGACTCCCATTGACTCAGATAAACACTGGTCCTAGGGTTAGACTGGGGAGAAAGTTCAGAGAGAGTCCCATTGACTCAGATACACACTGGTCCTGGGGGACTGGCGAGAAAGATCAGAGAGAGTACCATTGACTCAGATACACACTGGTCCTGGGGATCGACTGGGGAGAAAGGTCAGAGAGAGACCCATTGATTCAGATAAACACTGGTCCTGGGGATAGACTGGGGAGAAAGGTCAGAGAGAGTCCCATTGATTCAGATAAACACTGGTTGTGGGGATAGACTGGGGAGAAAAGTCCGAGAGAGTCCCATTGACACAGATAAACACCGGTCATGGGGATAGACTGGGGAGAAAGGTCAGAGAGAGTCCAATTGACTCAGATACACACTGGTCCTGGGGATAGACTGGGGAGAACGGTCAGAGAGTCCCATTGACTCAGATACACACTGGTCCTGGGGACAGACTTGGGAGAATGTTCAGAGACATTCCAATTGACTCAGACACACTGGCCCTGGGTATAGACTGGGGAGAAAGGTAAGAGACAGTCCCATTGACTCAGATACACACTGGTCCTGGGGATAGACAGGGGAGAAAGGTCAGAGAGAGTCCCATTGATTCAGATAAACACTGGTCCTGGGGATAGACTGGGGAGAAAAGTCAGAGAGAGTCCCATTGACACAGATAAACACCGGTCATGGGGATAGACTGGGGAAAAATTTCAGAGAGAGTCCCATTGACTCAGATACACAATGGTCCTGGGGATAGACTGGGGAGAACGGTCAGAGAGTCCCATTGACTCAGATACACACTGGTCCTGGGGACAGACTGGGGAGAAATTTCAGAGACAGTCCAATTGACTCAGATACACTATGGTCCTGGGGATAGACTGGGGAGAAAGGTAAGAGACAGTCCCATTGACTCAGATACACACTGGTCCTGGCGATAGGCAGGGGAGAAAGGTCAGAGAGTCCCATTGACTCAGATATACACTGGTCCTGGGGATAGACTGGGGAGAAAGGTCAGAGAGAATCCCATTGACTCAGATACACACTGGTCCTGCGGGACTGGGGAGAAAGGTCAGAGAGAGTCCCATTGACTCAGATACACTCTGGTCCTGAGGGACTTGGGAGAAAGAGCAGAGAGAGGCCCATTGACTCAGATACACTCTGGTCCTGGTGGACTGGGTAGAAAGGTCAGAGAGAGTCCCATTGACTCAGATACAAACTGGTCCTGGGGATAGACTGGGCTGTACGGTCAGAGAGTCCCATTGACTCAGATACACACTGGTCCTGGGGAAAGACTGGGGAGAAAGTTCAGAGACAGTCCAATCGACTCAGATACACACTGGTCCTGGGGATAGACTGGGGAGAAAAGTAAGAGACAGTCCCATTGACTCAGATACACAATGGTCCTGGGGATAGACAGGGGAGAAAGCTCAGAGAGTCCCATTGACTCAGATATACACTGGTCCTGGGGATAGACTGGGGAGAAAGGTCAGAGAGAGTCCCATTGACTCAGATACACACTGGTCCTGCGGGACTGGGGAGAAAGAGCAGAGAGAGTCCCATTGACTCAGATACACTCTGGTCCTGGGGGACTGGGGAGAAAGTTCAGAGAGAGTCCCATTGACTCAGATACATACTGGTCCTGGGGATAGACTGGGGAGAAAGGTCAGAGAGAGTCCCATTGACTCAGATACACACTGGTCCTGGGGATAGACTGGGGAGAAAGGTCAGAGAGAGTCCCATTGACTCAGATACACACTGGTCCTGGGGGATAGACTGGGGAGAAATGTCAGAGAGAGTCCCATTGAATCAGATAAAAACTGGTCCTGGGGATAGAAAGGGGAGAAAGGTCAGAGAGTCCCATTGATTCAGATACACTCTGGTCCTGGGGGACGAGGGAGAAAGTTCAGAGAGAGTCCCATTGACTCAGATACACTCTGGTCCTGGGGGACTGGGGAGAAAGGTCAGAGAAAGTCCCAATGACTCAGATACACACTGGTCCTGGGGATAGACTGGGGAGAAAGGTCAGAGAGAGTCCCATTGACTCAGATACACACTGGTCCTGGGGGATAGACTGGGGAGAAATGTCAGAGAGAGTCCCATTGAATCAGATAAAAACTGGTCCTGGGGAAAGAAAGGGGAGAAAGGTCAGAGAGTCCCATTGATTCAGATACACACTGGTCCTGAAGGATATATTGGGGAGAAAGGTCAGAGAGAGTACCATTGACTCAGATACACACTGGTCCTGGGGATCGACTGGGGAGAAAGGTCAGAGAGAGACCCATTGACTCAGATAAACACTGGATCTGGGGATAGACTGGGGAGAAAGGTCAGAGAGAGTCCCATTGATTCAGATAAACACTGGTCCTGGGGATAGACTGGGGAGAAAAGTCAGAGAGAGTCCCATTGACACAGATAAACACCGGTCATGGGGATAGACTGGGGAGAAAGGTCAGAGACAGTCCAATTGACTCAGACACACTGGTCCTGGGGATAGACTGGGGAGAAAGGTAAGAGACAGTCCCATTGACTCAGATACACACTGGTCCTGGGGATAGACAGGGGAGAAAGGTGAGAGAGTCCCATTGACTCAGATAAAAACTGGTCCTGGGGATAGAAAGGGGAGAAAGGTCAGAGAGTCCCATTGATTCAGATACACTCTGGTCCTGGGGGACGAGGGAGAAAGTTCAGAGAGAGTCCCATTGACTCAGATACACTCTGGTCCTGGGGGACTGGGGAGAAAGGTCAGAGAAAGTCCCATTGACTCAGATACACACTGGTCCTGGGGATAGACTGGGGAGAAAGGTCAGAGAGAGTCCCATTGACTCAGATACACACTGGTCCTGGGGGACTGGGGAGAAAGTTCAGAGAGTGTCCCATTGACTCAGGTACAAACTGGTCCTGGGGGACTGGGGAGAAAGGTCAGAGAGAGTCCCATTGACTCAGATACACACTGGTCCTGGGGATAGATTGGGGAGAAAGTTCAGAGAGAGTCACGTTGACTCAGATACACACTGGTCCTGGGGATAGAATGGGGAGAAAGGTCAGAGAGAGTCCCATTGACTCCGATACACACTGGTCCTGGGGGACTGGGGAGAAAGGTCAGAGAGAGTCCCATTGACTCAGATACACTCTGGTCCTTGGGGACTGGGGAGAAAGGTCAGAGAGAGTCCCATTGATTCAGATACACTCTGGTCCTGGGGGACTGGGGAGAAATGTCAGAGAAAGTCCCATTGACTCAGATACACACTGGTCCTGGGGATAGACTGGAGAGAAAGGTCAGAGAGAGTCCCATTGACTCAGGTACACACTGGTCCTGGGGGATAGACTGGGGAGAAAGGTCAGAGAGAGTCCCATTGAATCAGATAAAAACTGGTCCTGGGGATAGACAGGGGAGAAAGGTCAGAGAGTCCCATTGACTCAGATACACATTGGTCCTGGGGGATATACTGGGGAGAAAGGTCAGAGAGACTCCCATTGACTCAGATAAACACTGGTCCTAGGGATAGACTGGGGAGAAATGTCAGAGTGAGTCCCATTGACTCAGATACACTCTGGTCCTGGGGGACTGGGGAGAAAGGTCAGAGAAAGTCCCATTGACTCAGATACACACTGGTCCTGGGGATAGACTGGGGAGAAAGGTCAGAGAGAGTCCCATTGACTCAGATACACACTGGTCCTGGGGGACTGGGGAGAAAGTTCAGAGAGTGTCCCATTGACTCAGGTACAAACTGGTCCTGGGGGACTGGGGAGAAAGGTCAGAGAGAGTCCCATTGACTCAGATACACACTGGTCCTGGGGATAGATTGGGGAGAAAGTTCAGAGAGAGTCACATTGACTCAGATACACACTGGTCCTGGGGATAGAATGGGGAGAAAGGTCAGAGAGAGTCCCATTGACTCCGATACACACTGGTCCTGGGGGACTGGGGAGAAAGGTCAGAGAGAGTCCCA